>NC_048565.1:46091375-46391375 GCF_013265735.2 Oncorhynchus mykiss | reverse complement strand
ATGACTTGGTTAGCCTGCGAGAACACGTGGACGTTGTTAGCCTAATTGTGGCTAGCTAGCTACTGCGAGTTGGTAGCTGTCATTCATACGTGACAAAACGATTATTACACACTATTCTGGTAGCACAACTACTTCGCTAGGATCACATATTCCACTAGAAATATATTGTTTTCTCAGCATGAAAAGTGAAGGCAGATCTCAGAAAGGCTGGTAAATCTATACTTGAAGCCAGTCCATCGGATGGGGTGGGTATAATTTGTGGAACGTTCCAACAGGAATCTGTTCCAAAAACTTAGTAAATAACAAGGTTGTAAAGCGGCAGATTAAGATACTGGGTGGGGAGTGGGCAATTACGTTTTTCACTTACCACGTTTATTCCGAAAAATGTCTGTCCTCACTCTGATAGCCTATGGACAAACATTTAAGAATAAGCTACGTGGTGAGTTGATGCCTATTTGGCATCTAGTTAACTAGGTGAATTGATCGTGCTACTTTGTATGCATTGTCTGTTGGCATTCTTGTACTTTACAAAGTTTTTGAAACAGATTCCTGTTGGAAAGTTCCACAAATTATACCCACGCCATCGGATGGGCTACAAGATCTTTATTTGTATGTCTAAGCTCTTTAGCTTTACAATGGCGTTCTCCTGTGTTAGTTGTACAGATGAATAAACTGCAGTTAGGTTTATTTGCATCTTGGTGAACCATGTCCAAAGAGGTTCCAGGAATTGAGAGAGAAATTGAGAGACAGTAGCTTATTATAACATCACTGTTGCATTAGCCCCTTGCTAGTATTTCTAGAAATACCATGTATGTATGTATGTATGTATATAAGCACACCCTTTCTACTAAACATCATATGTGTAACGACTGTGTTTTTATTCTGGGTCATCTGTGCAACTCAAGACTACATTGACCCACTGGTGCAGCATAGGGTGTGTTCATTAGTCATAGACTGTTTACCGTTTCCCAGTGTTGCCAGAAAAAAAACATCTGTGAAAATTGCTATTGGCTCCTTGATTTGTCGCTAGATTAAGTTGTCGTGACATCATAGCACCAATTTGCCTTGCTGTGGCACAACCTAGGTCCCGACATGAACGTTTTCACTCTCTCTCCCACCTCACACCCCCTCCCGTTGTGCCTCTCTACCTGTGTGTGCACTGTTGCTGTGACTTCTGTTGCACAGACAACTTCTCCCACTCTTGTTTGCATCAGAATTTAGTGGGAAAAGTCATTAAATGATATCAAAACCATAGAAATACTTTTGTCAAAGGGCATTTTCACACATGAGATTCAGTACGCTGATTCAGTTCCCTGGAGCGTTTGTGAGAATTTTAAAAAGTATGTTTTGCTTTCACAAGACCTGAAAATAAAAAGTGCAATTAGTAAGACCCTCCAACATTCTACATGTTAGCGAACTAGCTTGTTTACAACAGGCAAAAAAGTTCCATGTGACTCACGCTGTGGCGTCACAATACCTGCCACTCTGGTCCTGGACCTTGTACCCACTACTCAAACAGTTCCAGGATTTGTTTCTGCCAGGGTTTGTTTGCAATTTTCACACATGTTTTATAGAGCGGATCAGGGTACCAAACATTGCATAAGGGGATATGTGAAAGCGCCCTCAGACAAACAAATAGGTCATGATGTCTGGGAGTGTCTTCAAGATAGGTCTTCAGTTGTCAGGCTAGCTGCTATTTGCAACACTAGTGTATTTACACTACAGCGTTACACTATTCAATTTCAACTTTCTGTGCCAGTGGGCAGGACGGTTGGTCATTAAAATGGGGGAATCTGCTTACCGTGTCAAAATAAAAGTCCTGCACGTTCGCCATATGTGGACAAAAAAGGAATAACTTGTGGGGTACTTTTATTTTGACATGAGGTAAGCAGAGAGGAAGTGGGTCGACAACAGACCCAAGTTTGGAAAGTGTGTTTAATAATATGTTCCTTTGGATATTTTGTCTCAATCCCCCCCTTGTTTTAATGACCAACCATCCAGCCCACCGGCACAGTACGTTGAAATGGAATGTTATTTAACTTCTGGCTTCTCACACTGTTTTTGTGCAAACCAATACAATAGGGTGCTAGTGTAGTGTAAATACACCAGCGTTGCTAGTAGCGAACTAGCTTGAAGTAGAATGGCACCGGAGAGGACGTTTTATGTGCTCCCAACCAACTGTGTTATTTTGCTAGTTTTTCTTTTCATTGCTTGTAACTTATTTTTTTACTTATTTCGTGCACAATGTTGCTGCTACCGTCTCTTATGACCGAAAATAACTTCTGGCCATCAGAACAGTGACTAGTCACCATGAACTGGCAAAAGCTTTTTCCTTTAACGAGTTCGACGTGAAGGATGTACTGCTTCCCCGGGAACAGACCCAAATCCCCGTAATTTGTGTGAAGAGAAGACAGAGAAAAAGGGGGCTGAGGTTGGGCTGCCTTCTGAGAATTCGTAGGCGAGCGAGTGAACTTCCACTTGCCATCCGTTCTATTGGCAAACATGCAATCATTGGAAAATAAAATCGATGACCTATGAGCAAGATTAAACGGTAATATCTAACATTTCACTGAGTCGTGGCTGAACAACAACATGAACAACATACAGCTAGCTGGTGGTTTTACACTGTATCGGCAGGATAGAAAAGCAGTCTCTGGTAAAACAAATATGTATACAATATTTACAAATATGTATATTTGTAAACAACAGCTGGTGCAAGTTATCTCATGATAAGCTGTAGACCACACTATCTACCTAAAGAGTTTTTATCTGTATTTTTCGTAGATGTCTACATACCACCACAAACCGATGCTGGCACTAAGACCGCACTCAATGAGCTGTATATCGCAGTAAGCAAACAGGAAAATGCTCATCCAGAGGCGGTGCTCTTAGTGGCCGGGGACTTTAACGCAGGAAAACTTAAATCCGTTTTACCAAATTTCCACCAGCATGTGAAATGTGCAACCAGAGGGAAAAAAATTCAGAGAGACGCGTATAAACTCTCCCTCAACCACCATTTGGCAAATCTGACCATAATTGTATCCTCCTGATTCCTGCTTACACACAAAAATTAAGACAGGAAGCACCAGGGACTCGGTCAATTAAAAAGTGGTCAGATGAAGTAGATGCTAAGCTACAGGACTGTTTTGATATCTCAGACTGGAATTTGTTCCTGGATTCTTCCGATGGGTACACTACATCCATTGAGTACACCACATCTGTCACTGGCTTCATCAATAAGTGCATCGATGATGTCGTCCCCACTATGACGGTACGTACATACCCCAACCAGAAGCCATTGATTACAGGCAACATCCGCACTGAGCTAAAGGGTAGAGATGCCGCTTTCAAGGAGTGGGACTTTAACCCAGAGGCTTATAAGAAATCCCGCTATGCCCTCTGACAAACCATAAAACATGCAAAGCATCAATACAGGACTAAGCTCTTACTACACCGGCTCCGACGCTTGTTGGATGTGTCAGGGCTTGCAAACCATTACTGAGAGCTGCCCAGTGACACGAACCTACAAGACGGGCTAAATTCTATGCTCGCTTTGAGGCAAGTAGTGGTCCTCATGAGAGCCAGTTTCGTCATAGTGCTTGATGGTTTTTGTGACTGCACTTTCAAAGTTCTTGAAATGTTCCAGATTGACTGACCATATCTTAAAGTAATGATGGACTGTCATTTCTCTTTGCTTATTTGAGCTGTTCTTGCCATAATATGGACCTTGTATTTTACCAAATAGGGCTATTTTCTGTATACCTTGTCACAACACAACTGATTGACTCAAACGCATTAAGAAGAAAATAAATTCCACAAATTAACTTTTGAAAAACATTTTTAATTAAAAAGTTTTTACCCCTTTTTCTCCCCAATTTCATGGTATCCAATTATTTAGTAGCTACTATCTTGTCTCATCGCTACAACTCCCATACGGGCTCGGGAGAGACGAAGGTTGAAAGTCATGCGTCCTCCGATACACAACCCAACCAAGCCGCACTGCTTCTTAACACAGCGCTGTCCAACCTGGAAGCCAGCCGCACCAATGTGTCAGAGGAAACACCATGCACTTGGCAACCTTGGTTAGCGCGCAGTGCACCCGGCCCGCCCTTAACCACTGCGCCACCCGGGAGGCCCTCACAAATGAACTTTTAACGAAGCACACCTGTTAATTGAAATCCATTCCAGGTGACTACCTCATGAAGCTGGCTGAGAGAATGCCAAGAGTGTGCAAAGCTGTCATCAAGGCAAAGGGTGGCTACTTTGAAGAATCTCAAATATAACATATTTGGATTTGTTTAACACTTTTTTGGTTGCTGCATGATTCCATGTGTTATTTGATAGTTTTGATGTCTTCAATATTGCAAACCAGCTTTTTTATTGCGGTTTTGGAGCAGTGGCTTCTTCTTTGCCAAGTTATGTCGATATAGGACTTGTTTTACTGTGGATATAGATACTTTTGTACCTGTTTCCTCCAGCTTCTTCACAAGGCCCTTTGCTGTTCTGTGATTGATTTGCACTTTTTGCACCAAAGTACGTTCATCTCTTAGGAGACAGAACGAGTCTCCTTCCTGAGCGGTATGACGGCTGCGTGGTCCCATGGTGTTTACACTTGCGTACTATTGTTTGTACAGATGAACGTGGCACCTTCAGGTGTTTGGAAATTGCTTCCAAGGATGAACCAGACTTGTGGAGGTCTACAAAAAAAAATCTGAGGTCTTGGCTTATTTCTTTTGATTTTCCCACGATGTCAAGCAAAGAGGCACTGAGTTTGAAGGTAGGCCTTGAAATACATCCACAGGTACACCTCCAATTGACTCAAATTATGTCAATTAGCCTATCAGAAGCTTCTAAAGGCATGACATAATTTTCTGGAATATTCCAAGCTGTTTAAAGGCACAGTCAACTTAGTGTATGTAAACTTCTGACACACTGGAATTGTGATACTGAAATATAAGTGAAATAACTTTCTGTAAACAATTGTTGGAAAAATGACATTTGACATGCACAAAGTAGATGTCCAAACCAACTGGCCAAAACTATAGTTTGTTAACAAGAAATGTGTGGAGTGGTTGAAAAACAAGTCTTAACTTCCAACTGTAAATCATCCATATATATCTACAGAAATAAGACAGAGCTTGCTATTGTTGCCCGTTTAAGTGTTTGTTTAAAAGCCTACTGATTCTGTGAGCACCAAGTCCCTTGCAAAATGTCAAATAAAGCAATTTCACAGATTGGGCTGTTTTTAATCTTTGCTGTGCTTTAATAAAGGCTTCACATTTTGGGGGGTTAGAACAGACTGTTATTACCTATAATTGATTTAGTTTTGTTTACACTGTTCCAAACAGGAAGAAAGATCATATTGTAATCTAACAGCAGCTGTTTGTCACACATAATATGCACACATCTCTTGCTCCTATACCCTATTTTTTTCTTAATCGCCTTCTTATTGTTATTATTACAATAATTATTATGATCATTATAATAAATAATGTCATTATCGTTAGTGGTCTTTGTATAACCAAAATCGAGCTGTAGGCTTAAGAGCGCATCCTGTTAAGTCTTAATACCGTAACTTACTTAGGCCTATATTTCAATATATAGGCTACTGTATCAATCCATCATTCATTCGTTCATGCCATCATACAGCATACGAGACATTCATACTTTGAAATGCAATCAAGCATTTTAGTTAGATTTTTAATTTTGAATAATTAACCTAAACAATAAATAAACTGCAATTCACGAATGCATGCAACTGTTTTTAGACTGCTGAAATAAAGGCTTTATATATTTATTATTTTTCGTTAGAACAGACTCTCTGGTACACTTCTTTATTTAGTGTAGGTTACTTTGTTCCAAGTGGTCATATTTAAAAAAGAAAAAGTAATCTAACAGCAACTGTTTGGCACACATAGTATTCACGCTCCTATACTCTAATTTTTCTTGGTCTTCAGTAGTTTCCGCAACTAAGTCAAATGTCTTCCACATATCTGACTTCCCCTTTCCCTCCTGAGCAACCAGTAAACATTTGCCCGTTTTCAAGTTTATTTTTCACGTCCTGTGCATCCATTTTGCTGTCACGTGTTACTGTGTTTGGAGTTTGTTATAACCAATTTATTGATGTGATTATGATAGGCTATAGGTCAAGCCTTATTGGTCACATGCATGCGATGCTTACATGTTTCATGTAAAGACAGCAAGGGTTGAGGGAATAGGGAATGTTTTCCCTAAACAAATGAGGGATTTTGGTAACAGAACCTTTCAGTTAGAAACAAGTAAGTAACTCAATTGCTGACATGATTTTGCAGCTTCAGCATGGACAGCGTAATAAACACTTGCTGTGCTGTGGTGCCTTTTCGCAGCAGAAGGGAGGAGAGCGAAATGACGTGTGCCAATCACTCACTTTCTTCATTTGTGTGTCTTATTTAATCAAACCGTGTGCTTAAAGATTCAGACAAGCTTAGTGCATACATAGGGTGTCTATATATGGGAAAATAAGGTTAATCAATTGGTCGAAAGAACAGGAAAAATAAAGAACAGGAAAAATAAACCAATCAATTGGTCGATTGTCACGGCTTTCTTCCTGGGAAGGAGAGGCGCACCAAAATGCAGCGTGGTTATAGTTTATGATTTTTTAATAAGAAAACTCAAACATGAACAAACTACAAAACAATAAACGTGAAAACCGTAACAGTCCTAACTGGTGCATAAACCACAAAGACAGGAAACAATCACCCACAAAATACCCAAAGAATATGGCTGCCTAAATATAGTTCCCAATCAGAGACAACAAAAAACACCTGCCTCTGATTGAGAACCAATCTAGGCAACCATAGACTTACCTAGACATCTAAACTGAACACAGCCCCATAAATCTACAAAAAACCCTAGACAAGAGAAAACACATAAATCACCTATATCACACCCTGGCCTAACCAAAATAATAAAGAAAACAAAGATAACTAAGGCCAGGGCGTGACAGTACCCCCTCCCCCCCCCCCAAAGGTGCGGACTCCCGCACACCTACACCCATAGGGGAGGGTTTGGGTGGGCGTCTTTCCACGGTGGCGACTCTGGCGCGGGACGTGGACCCCACTCCACCATAGTCTTAGTCCGCTTTTTTAGCGTCCTTTGAGTGGCGACCCTCACCGCCGACCTTGGCCTAGTAACCCTAACAAAGGGCCCACCTGGACTGAGGGGTGCCTCATTACTGAGGAAGCTCAGGACCGAGGGGTAGCTCAGGACTAAGAGGTAGCTCAGGCAGGTTGGCGGCTCTGGCAGATCCTGGCTGACTGGCGGCTCTGGCGGATCCTGGCTGACTGGCGGATCCTGGCTGACTGGCGGCTCTGGCGGATCCTGGCTGACTGGCGGCTCTGGCCTATCCTGGCGTCTCTGGCGGATCCTGGCTGACTGGCGGATCCTGGCTGACTGGCGTATCCAGGCTGACTGGCGGATCCTGGCTGACTGGCGGATCCCGGCTGACTGGCGGCTCTGGCAGATCCCGGCAGACTGGCGGCTCTGGCAGATCCCGGCAGACTGGCGGCTCTGGAGGCTCCCGGCAGACTGCCGGCTCTGGCGGCTCCCGGCAGACTGGCGCGTCTGACGGCTCCCTGCAGACTGGCGGCTCTGGTGGCTCATGACAGACGGGAGACTCTAGCAGCTCTGGACAGACGGGAGACTCTAGCAGCTCTGGACAGACGGGAGACTCTAGCAGCTCTGGACAGACGGGAGACTCTAGCAGCTCTGGACAGACGGGAGACTCTAGCAGCTCTGGACAGACGGGAGACTCTAGCAGCTCTGGACAGATGGGAGACTCTAGCAGCTCTGGACAGACGAGAGACTCTAGCAGCTCTGGAGAGGAGGAAGACTCTGGCAGCTCTGGAGAGGAGGAAGACTCTGGCAGCGCTGGACAGACAAGGCGCACTGCAGGCCTGGTGTGTGGTGCCGGCGCTGGTGTTACTGGGCCGAGGACACGCACCTCAGGGCGAGTGCGGGGAGGAGGAACAGGGAGTACTGGGCTCTGGACACGCATAGGAAGCCTGGTGCGGGGGGCTGCCACCGGAGGGCTGGTGCGTGTAGGTGGCACTGGATAGACCGGACCGTGCAGGCGCACTGGAGCTCTTGAGCACCGAGCCTGCCCAACCTTACCTGGCTCGATGCCCACTCTAGCCCGGCCGATCCGAGGAGCTGGAATGTATCGCACCGGGCTATGCACCCGCACTGGAGACACCGTGCGCTCCACAGCATAACACGGTGCCTGCCCGGTCTCTCTCGCTCTCCGGTAAGCACAGGAAGTTGGCGCAGGTCTCCTACCTGGCTTTGACATACTTCCTGTGTGCCACCCCCCAAGAAATTTTAGGGGCTGACTCTCAGTCTTCCTACCGCGCCGCCGTGCTCGTTTCTCCAACTCCATTCTCCTGTAACCTTCCTCGCACTGCTCCATCGAATCCTAGGCGGCCTCCGGCACTCTCCCTGGGTCGACCGCCCACCTGTCTATCTCTTCCCAAGTTGTATAGTCCAGATTCTGCTCCCATGTCCCGAAATCCTGACATCGCTGCCTCTGCTGCTCCTCGTAATGCCGCCTCTCTGCTTTCGCTGCCTCCAGCTCTGCTTTGGGGCGGCGATATTCCCCTGGCTCTGCCCAGGGTCCTTTTCCGTCCAACTCGTCCTCCCATGTCCATGAGTCTTGTGATGCTGGCTGCTTCTCCTGCTGCCGCTGCCTCTCCTGCTGTTGCTGCTGCTGCTTTTCACCACGCCGCTTGGTCCTGTTGTGGTGGGTGATTCTGTCACGACTTTCTTCCTGGGAAGGAGAGGCGGACCAAAACGCAGCGTGGTTATAGTTCATGGTTTTTTAATAAGAAAACTCAAACATGAACAAACTACAAAACAATAAACGTGAAAACCGTAACAGTCCTAACTGGTGCATAAAACACAAAGACAGGAAACAATCACCCACAAAATACCCAAAGAATATGGCTGCCTAAATATAGGACCCAATCTAGGCAACCATAGACTTACCTAGACACCTAAACTGAACACAGCCCCATAAATCTACAAAAAACCCTAGACAAGACAAAACACATAAATCACCCATATCACACAATGGCCTAACAAAGATAACTAAGGCCAGAGCGTGACATCGATAGAACAGGACGACTCTCGGTTCGACCAAGATTTATTTTAGTGGGGACAGCCCTACATCTTCGTCATAGGAATCATTGCAAAACCTCTTGCATGATCGTATTTGGAACTTTGTTTTTTCTAGATATGGGAATTATATTATGATCACTACATCCGATTGGTGTGGATACCGCTTTAGAGCAGATATCTGCAATATTAGTAAAGATGTGATCAATACACATGGATGATTTAGTTCCTGTTCTGTTTGTAATTACCCTGGTATGTTGACTTCATCCAGATTGCAGGCGCTGGTTACAGCTTGGAGCTTCTTTATGAGTGGGCAGGTTGGTGACTACCAGTCAATATTTAGGTCACCTAGAAAATATACTTCTCTGTTGATGTCACATACATTTTCCAACATTTCACACATATGGTCCAAATACTGTCTTTTAGCACTTGATCTATAGCAACTTCATATGAGAATAGGCTTCAGGTGAGGCAGATGAACCTGTAACCATATTACTTCCACATCATCTGACATGAGATCCTCTCTCAGCCTAACAGGGATATGACTCTGGACATACTGTACATGGCAACACCTCCTCCATTTGCATTTTATCTGTCCTATATATTCTATAACCATGTATAGCTACTACTGCATCATCAAAGGAATGATCTAAGTGTGTTTCAGAGATGGCCAGAATATTTAATGTTTTCTGACGGTAATAAGTTGTCAATTTCATGAACCTTGTTTCTCAGGCTACATATGATGATAATATGAGCTATTTTTTGTCATTTTCTGGGTTCTTCCTTGTTTTTAGTACTATTCTCAGTGACATTTACATTTGAGTCAATGGTACTGAATGGGCTGCCCACAATGGGCTTCTTCCTAAAGCAGACTGTTCCAGTGCAAACAGTGGAATTAAATTCTATCTGTGTGTGATTATTGCAGACATTATCCTCAGAGCTAACAGTTAAAGTAACATTGATTAGGTTACTTACATTTACTGCACTTCTATTTCTCAGGGATATAATACGATTTCCATGTCCTCTGTTGCTTATTATGACAGGGAGGACTGGAACACTACCAAACAGTCTCTTAAGTAGTTCACTATGTTGATGGAGATAATCCTGGAACCCCTGCGGTTAGGGTGAATCCCATCTATTTTTTAAAGAGTGTTGATTGCTCCCACTCCAAGTCAAAATTGTCACAGAAGGAGACATTCCTGTCTTTGCATTGTTTCTTTAGGAACTCGTTTAGGGCAGCAAGGCGGCTGTAACGTTACGAAACCCTTCTTTGGCACGGCAGGGGGCCAGAGATGACTGTTCTCTTCCCTGTGCAAACAAGGGTGTTCAAGAGAATGTTGTAGTCCTTCTTCAGTTCCTCAGAAAGTGAATGTTGTTAAATCCAACGTGAGTGACAATGGTGCCAATATTAGAGAAGTTGGTTAGAACTGTGGGCAGGAGGAAATTGATGTCTTGGACACGGGCGCCTGGTTGAGAGTGGACCTGTCCACAGACCAAAGGCAGGCCAAAATCTCTCATCATCTACCTGCCCATGACAATAATGGTCGTGATGGAATCTGATGGGGAAGGAAGAGGAGGAACCGAACAGGCCTGCCTTCGGGCAGGGGGGAGAAGGTGTGCTTCGACTCATGCCAGCCTGACTCACCAGCAGCAGCAGATGGCGTCTGGAATCCTCGGTTAGATGGAGGGCCCAAGACCTTGTTTCCTTTGGTCAGTGACCGGCTCAGCTGTGGGGTGTACTCCCAGGATCAGAGCTGACTCCCGGGATCGGTATCTCCACCTCCAGTGGGGCATAGCTGTTTAATAGCTGGGTCTTATCTTCTAGGATATATGGAGGTGAACCAAACTGCCTCCCACCCGACCTCCTTCGCCTTGCTATTGTCCAGTCTCCCTCCGGCCGCAAAGTTGAGCTCACCATCTGTCCAGTGGATTGGAGCAGGTCAGTACTGCAGGTCAGTACAGTCACAGCTCCGCCCTGTGCAATTGGGTCCTGGACTTTACGATGGGCTGCACCCAGGTGGTGAAGATAGAAAACAACATCTCGACTTCGCTGATCCTCATTACTGGGGCCCCACAAGGGTGCATGCTCAGCCCTCTCCTATACTCCCTGTTCACCCATGACTGCTTGGCCATGCACGCCTCCAACTCAATCATCAAGTTTGCAGATGACACAACAGTAGTGGGCTTGATTACCAACAACGGCGAGACAGCCTACAGGGAGTTGGTGAGGGCACTCGGAGTGTGGTGTCAGGAAAACAACCTCTCACTCAATGTCAACAAAGGAGATGATCATGGACTTCAGGAAACAGCTGGGGGAGCACATCCACATCAACGGGACAGTAGTAGAAAAGGTGGAAAGTTTTAAGTTCCTCGGCATACACATCACAAACAAACTGAAATGGTCCACCCACACAGTCAACATGGTGAAGAAGGCGCAACAACAGAAGGCACAACAAATTTGGCTTGTCAGCTAAAACCCTCACAAACGTTTACAGATGCACAATCAAGCACATCCTGTCGGGCTGTATCACCGCCTGGTAAGACAACTGCACTGCCCTCACCCACAAGGCCCTCCAGAGGGTACAACGCATCACCGGCGACAAACTACCTGCCTTCCAGGACACCTACAGCACCCGATGTCACAGGAAGGCCAAAAAGATCATCAAAGACAACAACCACCCGAGCCACTGCCTGTTCACCCCGCTATCATCCAGAAGGCGAGGTCAGTAGAGGTGCATCAAAGCTGGGACCGAGAGACTGAAAAACAGCTTCTATTCCAAGGCCATCAGACTGTTAAACAGCCATCACTAACACAGAGGCTGCTGCCAACATACAGACCCAAATCACTGGCCACTTTAATAAATGGATCACTAGTCACTTTAAATAATGCCACTTTAATAATGTTTACATATCCTACATTACTCATCTCATATGTACAGTGCCTTGCGAAAGTATTCGGCCCCCTTGAACTTTGCGACCTTTTGCCACATTTCAGGATTCAAACATAAAGATATAAAACTGTATTTTTTTGTGAAGAATCAACAACAAGTGGGACACAATCATGAAGTGGAACGATATTTATTGGATATTTCAAACTTTTTTAACAAATCAAAAACTGAAAAATTGGGCGTGCAAAATTATTCAGCCCCTTTACTTTCAGTGCAGCAAACTCTCTCCAGAAGTTCAGTGAGGATCTCTGAATGATCCAATGTTGACCTAAATGACTAATGATGATAAATACAATCCACCTGTGTGTAATCAAGTCTCCGTCTAAATGCACCTGCACTGTGATTGTCTCAGAGGTCCGTTAAAAGTGCAGAGAGCATTATGAAGAACAAGGAACACACCAGGCAGGTCCGAGATACTGCTGTGAAGAAGTTTAAAGCCGGATTTGGATACAAAAAGATTTCCCAAGCTTTAAACATCCCAAGGAGCACTGTGCATGCGATAATATTGAAATGGAAGGAGTATCAGACCACTGCAAATCTACCAAGACCTGGCCGTCCCTCTAAACTTTCAGCTCATAAAAGGAGAAGACTGATCAGAGATGCAGCCAAGAGGCCCATGATCACTCTGGATGAACTGCAGAGATCTACAGCTGAGGTGGGAGACTCTGTCCATAGGACAACAATCATTCGTATATTGCACAAATCTGGTCTTTATGGAAGAGTGGCAAGAAGAAAGCCATTTCTTAAAGATATCCATAAAAAGTGTTGTTTAAAGTTTGCCACAAGCCACCTGGGAGACACACCAAACATGTGGAAGAAGGTGCTCTGGTCAGATGAAACCAAAATTGAACTTTTTGGCAACAATGCAAAACGTTATGTTTGGCGTAAAAGCAACACAGCTGAACACACCATCCCCACTGTCAAACATGGTGGTGGCAGCATCATGGTTTGGGCCTGCTTTTCTTCAGCAAAATTGATGGGAAGATGGATGGAGCCAAATACAGGACCATTCTGGAAGAAAACCTGATGGAGTCTGCAAAAGACCTGAGACTGGGACGGAGATTTGTCTTCCAACAAGACAATGATCCAAAACATAAAGCAAAATCTACAATGGAATGGTTCAAAAATAAACATATCCAGGTGTTAGAATGGCCAAGTCAAAGTCCAGACCTGAATCCAATCGAGAATCTGTGGAAAGAACTGAAAACTGCTGTTCACAAATGCTCTCCATCCAACCTCACTGAGCTCGAGCTGTTTTGCAAGGAGGAATGGGGAAAAATTTCAGTCTCTCGATGTGCAAAACTGATAGAGACATACCCCAAGCGACTTACAGCTGTAATCGCAGCAAAAGGTGGCGCTACAAAGTATTAACTTAAAGGGGCTGAATAATTTTGCACGCCCAATTTTTCAGTTTTTGATTTGTTAAAAAAGTTTGAAATATCCAATAAATGTCGTTCCACTTTATGATTGTGTCCCACTTGTTGTTGATTCTTCACTAAAAAATACAGTTTTATATCTTTATGTTTGAAGCCTGAAATGTGGCAAAAGGTCGCAAAGTTCAAGGGGGCCGAATACTTTCGCAAGGCACTGTAGCTTCTCCAGGCTACTCCAGTCATGACAGGCACTGTTATATGGGATGATTAGCTAGTCTTGGCTGTAGCTGGGTTGCCTTGGCTGCTTCTCTCTCTCCCTCTGTCTGCTCTCTCCCATCTGATCACACACCTCTCAGCAGCTGCAGCAATAAAGTGCCAGCCTCTCGCGCAGCAGTGCTCAGGTTAAAAACGTAAGTAAAAAAAAATAAACGCTTGTATTTAGAATATTTGGATATCCAACATAAATGTATGATACTGTTCAAATAGTGAAATTATTTCAAACCCCACCATCCTTGGTGTTCAGGTTACAGTACACATCCCTCCCATTAGGCTCCTCCTGTCACGTCCTGACCTTAGTTCCTTGATTACGTCTCTATTTTAGTTTGGTCAGGGCGTGAGTTGGGGTGGGCATTCTATGTTTTGTGTTCTATATTTTCTATTTCTATGTGTTTGGCCTGGTATGGTTCCCAATCAGAGGCAGCTGAGTGAGAACCATACTTAGGCAGCCTGTTTTCCCACTATGGGGGTGGATAGTTATTTTCTGTTTAGTGTTTTTGTTGCACCTTGCAGAATTGTTTGTTTGTCGGTTTGTTGTTTTTGTTTTTCTTTATTAAAATCATTATGAATACGTACCACGCTGCTCTTTGGTCCTCTTCTCCTTCTCCCGGCGACAATCGTTACACCTCCAATTAGTCCAAGCAAAATTCCTGCTTGAGAAATTGCATTTAGATAAGAAGCTATTTTTTAAAATCTTTTTGAACGTTTTAATGGAAAACAATCACAGAAATGATTTGATTTTGAGATTAAAAAAAAACAGCTGCATTGGACCTTAAGTACTTGACAGAAGAGTACAACATAAACTAGATTTGTATAATCCAAAACGCTTTTGAATTACTGCAATCACCTATTAACTGCCAAATCAATAATTGTATTCTAATCACTAGGTTATAACTTGGTAAGACTCTTATGGTGTTGATGTATAGAATAATGTTTGTCTTAAAGTAGCCTCACAGGGCTTTGAGCATGAGTAGGTTAGGTCTAGTAATAAGGAATGTTTATTAGGTCAGTAGGATAGGCCAAGGGCACAGATGCCACCATTAACTAATTACTGGGTATTATTTTGTCAGACTTTCTGGATTCAAGGTGCTATAGGTTTTCACATAAACCATAGGCTCTGTTCTTATCAATTGTAAAAACACACAACAAACCTCAAGAAACTACCATTGATGTCAACAATAAATAAAATAAAGAGATTATTTCTATCCAGCGTAACTTTTAATCAAACAACCTAGACTTGGCTGGAGGCAGTTTGAACACAAAGCTTTCCACCTTCCCCCCTTAGTAATGCCCGCTGGACTGTCCAGCCTCCCTCAGACATTAGGGGGCAGTAGTGTGATGATGGTGGCCTTTTGCTCTGCCCCCTATTCCTCTGCTTTCCTCTCCCATCCCCTGAATGCCTGCACAGTAGACGCATCAGCCTCGTGGTAGAAACAGGCAAGCTTGATACAGCAGAGCAAGAGGCAGTGAGAGAGAGGGAGATGTATGGTCAGAAGCACCTAGTGCTCCGAATTGCCAGCCGTTTATATTATGTTTCTGCCTCCAAGCTCCATTAGCCCCAGTAAATTAATATTTTACAGTGCGTGCAAAGAGACAGCAATTAAAGCACGTAACTCCAAGGGGAAAGAGGGTGGGCCATTTTATTAGAGCTGGGTTTTTTCATTGGGTCATGTATTTATGACAAATACCTGAGCTGCATAAGGACTCAGAAGTGATGGAGAATAACAGGAAATAGGTTCGTTGCTGTAAAATATAGTTTTTTTATGCAGTAGATTAAAATATTTGTTGAAATCTGACAATCAGAAAATAGCATTGGCAAATAGTTGAAATCACCAGGCTAAAGGGCGATTCCACGCCAGGATAGCCCACAAATATTTTGGGTATCTCAGATTTCTCTGGAAAGGATGTTTGACATACTTTTTACATGTGTGTCACAATTTTTTTTTATGAGGTCCGATACATAACTAAACATACATTACAGACAAAATACTTCACAATTTACATACATTTAAAAACATGAACATGTAGTGTGTATATTTGTGTGTGCATCTATCAGTTACATTTACATGTCAGTACATACACACAACAAGTAGGTCACATGGGGGTCGGCGTTGTGCCGTGAGGTGGTGCTTTATTTGTTTTTTGAAACCAGGTTTGCTCTTCACTTGCGCAATATAAGATTGAAGGGAGATCCATACACTCATGACTCTGTATAATGTACGTTTCTTTGAATTTGTTCTGGACCAGGGGACTGTGAAAAGACCCCTGGTGGCATGTCTGGTGGGGTAAGTGTGTGTGTCAGAGCTGTTATTAAGTTGATTATGCAAACAATTTGGAATTTCCAACACATAAATGTTTCTTTCTAGTCTTTCCTCAACTCTTAGCCAAGAGAGCATGCATAGAATTAATATTAGCCCCTGATTAAAATTAAGAGCAAGATTTGCAACTCTGTTCTGGGCCAGCTGCAGCTTAACTAGGTATTTATTTGCAGCAGTTGACCACACGACTGGACAATAATCAAGATAAGATAAAACTAGAGCCTGTAGGAATTGCTTTGTGGAGTGTGATGTCAAAAAAGCAGAGCTTCTCTTTATTACGGACAGACCGCTCCCCATCTTTACAACCATTTGAATATAACTGTCGGACTCGGGGTAATTTACCGTTAATTACCATAAACACATTTAGCATCTCCTGGCTTCCACACATAGCCACTAATGCAGACCTTCGGAACATCTACATTTTAAAAAGTCTAATAAATCCATTTAATATAGCCTACATCTTCACAATAAATCCATTATTTATTTTAGACAGGTCTAAGAAGCATGATATGAAGAAAATGTAGTCTATTTCAGAAGGTCAGAACAACATACTCTGAGTTGTCCTCATGTTAGGTCCTGATCTGGCTATGCCAAATGGCTGTGGGCTACTCTACTGTAGTTCATTTAGCAGACAAGATTTGCTTAGAATTCCGCTGCATTATTTTATAGTATGAAGAATACAATTCAACAAAGATGAATAAAATAGAAAGGATATTTTCTGCAAACGATTTGAGGGAGTGCGCACATGCGGCTATTCTGTGTTGAGCAGTTAACAAAGGAATAGGTATTCCTATATGATTAATTTAGAGTTATTAATGTAACTTTAGTTGTTCTACAAATGTTGGTCTATATGTTTAGATGTTTAATACATTGTAAGGCTGCATGATGCGACTCAAATGATGATTTGAAAAAAGTTGCTTGAAAGACATGAGTTCTGCTTTGTTTTTTTGTGCAGGCTGTACAGACTACATCAGTCACTCATTCACAATTTGACAAGCACTTGATAATGCCTAGAATTTCATGGCAGCATCCCCTTTGTGTGGCCGTAATGCACCCTAAGAAAATCAATGCTTTTTGCAGCCAGTGGCCATGGTGTGCTTCTCCCTGAGTGCTGTGCGCTCCATCATGTGATCGGGTTTTTCTCACAGGCTACAAGTGAAGTCAGACACATCGGGGACATAACTGCACGCCTTATCCAATTCCGAGGTGCATGTTGAAGATATTGGTAGAACTGTCGCCATTTACTTTTCGTCAGCCAACAATATGAGTAGGCCTAACGAACAGCAAAAGCACTAGCCTATGTCATTCTACTATTCCCCATAGTACAAAGGTCTACCTATTATATTCTGTGCGAGAAATAAATGTTCCAAACATAGTCTGGGACAGTTGTGGGATGTGATAGATCCCAAATTAATACAACCACTAGCATCAAAAAAACTTTTTTAGCTTAAAATGTTGATAAACTATTAGGCTATTTCTTCACATTATAAGCGCAGCAATGCGCCCATGGTAGTAGGCTATGAGCGCAAATGTTCTATTAGCGGAAAACACCAAAAGTGACCGCAAATGCAATTATGCATGTAATACTTTTATTATAAAGGTGCATTTTTATGGTGAACATTATTTACCCCAAACTTGAAACTCACACTCTGGTCATGTATGCCAGTTAGGTTCTACACCATTGGTAAAGCGGATTAATGTCCTTAATTTTAAGAACTTATTTGACCACCTATGGGCTAGGCTACATGATGTGTGTGCGACTATGACTCGAAAAAGTCACAAAAACAAGGAATTGTTTCTTATACTGAGCATAATTTCCAAGTGCTAATATATAATTCACAAGCGATATGCTAATATTGTCACCCATCAGACTATTCTTGATTTAATCTTGTCTTTACATATACTAAATAATATGTGTGAAATTTGTTTTGATTTATAATGGGCTATTATCATGCACCTGTATCGAAACAGGGTCAGTGGGGAAAAATAAATGTCATCTATGCACTTAAATAGAGAATGAAGGACTCTTTTCCCTATGGTTTATTTTCATGCCAGCCAGGTAGGCTATACTCTTGTTGTAAATATTATCAATGTGCTTAATATTAGGAAAGTTGAAAAATAAATATAGTATGCCTAGCCAATAGAAAGCTGATCCTCCTATTTTTAGTAGAGGCCATCACTCTGTTTTCTCGCACAATTACATAGCCGATTGAAATTTTGCGCAACTTGAGCTCATGAGCTCTCATGAAGTGTTTGATTAGATTTCCACAACATTTGCATTGATGTCAGGGTGATTAGAGGGACAACAGAGTGCTGAGTACCAGGCAGTTAGCAAGTTTGGTAGGCTACTAATGACCATCAGCGGCATCAGAGCTTAGAGAAGCCTAATTACCGTGACTAAATGGTCACATGGTATTTGAGTGCCTTCATGACTCGTGACCGCCGGTGTAGAGGTAATACGGTCTCCTTAACTACCCTAGCCATAATACATACAGTACCAGTCAAAAGTTTGGACACACCTACTCATTCAAGGGTTTTTCTTTATTTTTACTATTTTCTACGTTGTAGAATAACAGTGAAGACATCAAAACTATGAAATAACACATATGGAATCATGGAGCAACCAAAATAGTGTTAATAAACAAATCAAAATATATTTTAGATTAGATTTTTTTTAAGTAGCCACCCTTGATGACTGCTTTGCACACTCTTGGCATTCTCTCAACCAGCTTCATGAGGCCGTCACCTGGAATGCATTTCAATTAACAGATGTGCCTTGTTAACAGTTAATTTGTGGAATTTCTTTCCTTAATGCTTCAGAGCCAATCAGTTGTGTTGTGACAAGGTAGGGGTGGTATACAGAAGATTTGGTAAAAGACCAAGTCCATATTATTTCAAGAACAGCTCAAATATGCAAAGAGAAAAGACAGTCCATCATTACTTTAAGACATGAAGGTCAATCAATCTGGAAAATGTCAAGAACTTTGAAAAAACTATGAAGCGCTATGATGAAACTGGCTCTCATGAGGACGGCCACAGGAAAGGAAGACCCAGAGTTACCTCTGCTGTAGAGGATACGAGTTCAAGTAACAGACACATCTCAACATCAATTGTTCAAAGGAGACTGCGTGATACAGGCCTTCATGGTCAAATTGCTGCAAAGAAACCACTACTACATGACACCAAAAATAAGAAGACTTGCTTGGGCTAAGAAACACGAGCAATGGGCATTAGACCAGTGGAAATCTGTCCTTTGGTCTGATGAGTCAAAATTTGACATTTTTGGTTCCAACCGCCGTGTCATTGTGAGAGTAGAGTAGGTGAACGGATGATCTTCGCATGGTGTGGGGCTGCTTTGCTGGTGACACTGTCTGTGATTTATTTAGAATTCAAGGCACACTTAACCAGCATGGCTACCACAGAATTCTGCATCCCATTTGGTTTGCTCTTATTGGGACTAGCATTTGTTTTTCAACAGGACAATGACCCAAAACACACCTCCAGGCTGTGTAAAGGCTATTTGACAATGAAGGAGCATCAGATGACCTGGCCTCCACAATCACCCGACCTCAACCCAATTGAGATGGTTTGGGATGAGTTGGACTGCAGAGTGAAGGAAAAGCAGCCAACAAGTGCTCAGCATATGTGGGAACTCCTTCAAGACTGTTGGAAAAGCATTCCTCATGAAGCTGGTTGAGAGAATGCCAAGAGCAAAGCTGTCATCAAGGTAAAGTGTGGCTACTTTGAAGAATCTCAAATGTAAAAGATATTTTGATTTGTTTAGCACTTTTTTGGTTACTACATCATTCCATATGTGTTATGTTATAGTTTTGATGTCTTCACTATTATTCTACAATGTAGAAAATAGTAAAAATAAAGAAAAACCCTTGAATGAGTAGGTGTGTCCAAAATTTTGACTGGTACTGTACATTTTCTCAACAATAGGTTATGGTCAATTATATATAAAAGGCTGCGCTGAAATCTAACAGTACAGCTGCCACAATCTTCTTAATATAATTTTATTTTAACCAGTCATCAGTCATTTGTGTCAGTGCAGTACATTTTGAGTGCCCTTCTCTATAAGCATGCTGAAATTCTTTTTTAAATTTATGACTCACCACCTGGATTCAGTCTTATGTAGCAAAATTTGAATTTCTGTTTTTTACATTGGATAAAAGTAGAGACTCAGCTACAAAATGGTATATCATACACTGCATTTGAGGAACAATGGTTAAGTAATTCTGCTTTGAAAGTTAAACTTGAACACTCACTTTTTGAGAAAATGGCATTTTAGTGTTTCGGTGAGAGAGCTCTTCTTTGTCTACACCCATTCAGCATCATTCACACCCTCTTAAGCTTTAGCCCCACCCATCTCTTTTCTTTCTCGGAGCGTTCAGAGCACACACTTGACGCTCTGGCCGATGATTTGTTTACCTCTGGATAACATGAAAACAGCCTAACTGGCTCTGCAGGCAACATATTCATAATGCTTTTTTACTGACACCTGCCATATTCAACGGTGTAAGATTCAAACATGTGAGATCACACACATCACGTCATGTTAGCTAACGAGCAAGCCACCTAACGTTAGCTAGTTAAACAACAATGAACAGCGCCAAATCATGTCATTACTACCCTGCATGAATCTGCTGGGAGCTAACATTAGGCTCTAACTAGCAAAGCTAATGGATCTGGGATACGAATAATAACGTCATAAACGCAACGTTAGCTAGGGAGCCAGCCAGCTAACATTAGCTAGCTAACAGTACACTTTAGCTTAAGACATGTAGCTAGCTAGGTGAACAACGTGTAATATCACACACATCATCATGTTATCTAACGAGCCAGCTACCTACAACAATGAATAATAACGATATACACATAGCGTTAGCAAGGAAGCCAGCCAGCTAACGTTAGCTAGCTAGCTTAACTATACATCATCATGCAAGATGTACGTGTCTCTCTGTCACGGGTCCATGCCACAAGTGCCCTTAGTTTGATGATGTCATCTTTTTGCTATCTCTAACTATCATACTCTATTGTCAAATCTCAAGCCTCCAGAAAGTGGAGAGAAACACTTATGCAGCTACATTTAAAAAAGCTACGTTTGACAGGATTACCAACACAGATTGAGCTCAAATAGACAGAAGCCTTCTATTTGGCAGACCAATCCAAACTCCTCTCTCGGCATGTCCAGCCCACTCATTATCTCAGCCAATCATGGCTAGTATGAAGGTTGCTGACTTTTTCTGTGGTTTACCAACAAGGCTCACAATTTAACAATTTAATTTGTATTTACAGATTGCATACAAGTTTGTTCACATGTTCCAGAAGGCATTTCTGCCAAAAAAACACATTTTGATAAAAAGTTGGCTCTCTCAAATGGCTCTCCTGTGAAGTTGTGACTTGCGACATATGCCTAGTTTCCTGAAATGGGTCACATTTATACAATTTTTCCCAACTGTTTGCTAAGAGCTCGCAGCAAGCTGTTAGGACTGCTGTTAGAACCAGTAAAGGCCGCTTTACCACTCTTGGGTAACCAAATTACTTTGGCTTCTGTCCAGGCTTGAGGACAAAGAATTTTCTCTAGGCTCAGATTAAAGATATGACAAATAGGAGTGGCTATAGAATCAGCTACCATACTCAGTAGCTTTCCATCTAAGTTGTCAATGCCAGGAGGTTTGTCATTATTGATCGATAACAATAATTTTCCCACATCTCCCACACTAACTTTACAAAATTCAAACTTGATGGCTCACTGTTCGTTGTTGGCATTTCCTGCCTAAATTTGCCAATGAAGTAATCATTAAAATAATTGGCAACATCAAATGGTTTTGTGATGAATAGTCTGATTCGATGAAAGATGGAGTTGAATTTGTCTTTCTGACCATAATTTCATTTAAAGTACTCCAAAGTTGTTTTTTTTACATCATTCTTTAAATCTTATTTTTGTTGTATAGTCACAAATGTTCTCAATTTGCAGTAAGTCAGATGTGCAGCCAGACTTATTAGCCACTCATTTTGCCCCATCGTTTTCAACCATACGGTTTTTCAACAGTTCTAACAGTCAGTTTCTTAACAGGTGCATGTTGATCTATAATTGGAAGAAGCAATTTCAGAAATTATTCAAGTGCAGCGTCTGGATGCTCCTTATTAATCACATCATATCAACAAATATTTTTAACATCATCCACATAACAGTCACAGTGAAATGTTTTGTATGATTTCTCGTGCACTATTTTAGGCCCAGCTGTTGGAACTTTGGCTTTCTTCTATATAGCGACTATATTGTGATCACTGCATCCAGTGGTTACGGATAAATCTTTAGAACAAATTTCTACAGTGTTAGTGAAACATTTGATCTATACATGTGGATGTTCTTGTTCCTATAGTGTTTGTAAACAACCTGGTTTGGTTGATTAATAACCTGAACCAAATTACAGGCACTGGTTTCACTGAGAAGCTCCCTCTTGAGCGGACAGCTTGATGAAAACGAGTCAATATTCAGGTCCGTAAGAAAGTAAACCTCTCTGTTTACATCACATACACTATCAAGCATTTCACACATATTATTTAGATACTGACTTTTAAATCCTTGTATTGCTACTGCTGTATCATCAAATGAATTATCCAAGTCTCAGAAATGGCTAGTATATGAATGTTATCAGATGTTAGCAATATATTGATTTCATTAACCTTATTTCTAAGGCTACATATATTAATATGGACTATTTCCAGCCCTTTCCTGTGTCGCTTATAAGAGATAGACATAATATGTGAAAGAGCAAACAGAGCAAGAGAAAAAAATATACATTCAGCAGTCCATTAATCAGTTGATGTTTGTAAGTACTGTATGTGTGTGTGCTGCTGGGCTGAAGCTAAGTAGGCTTGGCTCTCATCCCTTCCAGGCTTTTGGGAGGAAGGGTGGGCAATGAGCCTGTCATAGCGGATGTAAGGAATGTCCCCACGAGCTCTGGCAGCTTTCTTGGGTGGGATACGTTATTTTCTCTTCTGGCACACAGCTTCAGGATAGTCCTCATTGCAGAAGATATATATTCCTCTCAAGTTCTTGGCTCTTTCCAGAACAGCTATCTTGTCCTTGAACCTCAGGAACTTGACCAATATCGGCCTGGGCCTGTCATCTGGGCCGGTGGTGGGTTTTCCAGTCCTGTGGGCACGCTCCACCTTAATCTTCCAGTGGTCCATCTTCAGATTCTCCAAGATAATTTCCCCCACTTTGTCCTCAGACTCCATCCAGGTCTCATGGATATTCTGCAATTACGTCCACAACCATGTTCTTCAGCCTTGATTGTCCCTCGAGATAATCCGATTTCTCTGTCATTGTTACCATGGATTCACATACAGAACTGACATCCTCTCTCAATTTATGTGATTTACCTTTATTTTATCTACCTCAATGACTTACAGATTGCTGTTATCTTGCCGTTGTCCTGTTTAAACTCATTGAGCTGACCTTGGGAGAACTGCAAACTGTTCTTCAGGTCCTGGACCTCTCTGGTCAGGTCTTCCATTATTTTATTAGTTGACTCCACCAGTATTTGGACACAACACTTGAAGTTATTTTTTGTTGTTGTTGTAATGACTGCTTGTAGAACTATTTGTGTTTGTTTAAAAGATCCTTCACCTGTGATAAATAGACACCACTGTCCTCGACGGTAGCAAAGTAGGTTACGCCGTTACTCCTCGCAGTTCCAGACAAGGCAGGTCACATGGACGGTTGGAAACAACAACAACAAACAGCAGGGAACTAGACAGCCACAAGCCCGGGAAAATCAGCGGTCCCAGCCACAATGGCTAACTACGTTGTGGGTTGCGTTCAAGCTCTCAACCCTGCTAGCTAGCTGCCTATCAAGCTAGCAGGATTGAGGGCTTGAACGAAACCCACGACTAGGCTAGCTGCTACGCCAAGCAGCTCCTCAGACCCGGCCTTGGTCGGCAGGATCACTGGACAGATAGTAGCGGTCCCAGCAACTGATGCCACCCGCGTTGCGGGATCCATACTCAGAAAGTAGGTAGCTAGCTAGTAGCCAAACTTTTTCAATAGACTTTCAAAAACAACAAATTTTCCAAAATAACAACGTAAGCTCTACATCGGGGAGGGGTGGCAATATCTGAGGTGTCCTTCAAAATGTGTACCAAAGTGCCAATATCAGGTAGCGTTGGTTTGGATATTTAAGAACAACCTAAAGCTGGTCTTAGCGGTAACGCGGTTGTTTACGACATGGATTTTGACAGCAGAAGCGCAGCCTTTCAAGCCGTGGCGTACAGTGCTCATCTGCACATGGATCAAGATAGATGTGTTTTTGTGCCTGTAAACCTTGTATTTAGAAACAAAAAACAAATGTTTTTTTCCCATTTCATTTCATTTGATTTAAAAACCAAGCATAGCCTCTCCACCTCTGAAGGCAGCTTTTTTTGTCCTGCCTAATGCAAGAACAATTAGTCAAGACTATCGATAAAGGGTTTGGCTCGTGAGACCGCTTTGAAATAAATCTTAATCACCAAAGTTTTATTTTAAGATCAAATTTGGGGGCAGCTAAACAGTAAGTGTACATCCCCTGTTTATCTATGTAGGTTATTGTACATTATTTTTGCCAGCTCCTGTTATTATGTAGGATGTGTTCTAAAGACCCTCCAAGTAGGCTATATGCGACCCGTTTCAAGAAGCTAGTGCCTTCGGAAAGTATTCAGTGCCTTCGGAAAGTATTCAGACCCCTTGACTTTTTTCAAATGTTGTTACGTTACAGCTTTATTCTAAAATGGATTAAATAAATAGAAAATCCACAGAAATCTACACACAATACCCCATAATTATAAACCGAAAACATGTTTTTAGAAATGTTACAATATGTATAAAACATGAAAACAGAAATACCTTATTTACATAAGTATTCAAAACCGTTGCTATAAGACTCTAAATTGAGCTCAGGTGCATCATGTTTCCGCTGATCATCCTGGAGATGTTTTTACAACTTGATTGGAGTCCACCTGTGGTAAATTCAATTGATTGGACATGATTTGGAAATGGACCCAACTGTCTATAAAAGGTCCCACAATTGACAGTGCATGTCAGAGCAAATGACCAAGCCATGAGGTCGAAGGAATTGTCCGTAGAGCTCAGAGACAGGATTGTGTTGAGGCACAAATATGGGGAAGGGTACCAAAAAAATGTCTGCAAAATTGAAGGTCCCCAAGAACACAGTGGTCTCCATCAAAGTTTGGAACCACCAAGACTCTTCCTAGAGTTGGCAGCCTGGCCAAACTGAGCAATCAGGGGAGAGAGGCCTTGGTCAGGGAGGTGACCAAGAACCCGATGGTCACTCTGACAGAGTGGCTCTGTGAACCATCTCTGCAGTACTCCACCAAATCAGACCGTTATGGTTGAGTGGCCAGACAAAAGCCACTTTTCAGTAAAAGGCACATGATAGCCCACTTGGATTTTGCCAAAAGGCTTCTAAGACTCTCAGACCATGAGAAACAAGTTTCTCTGGTCTGATGAAACCAAGACTGAACTCTTTGGCGTGAATGCTAAGCGTCACGTCTGGAAGAAATCTGGCACCATCCCTATGGTTAAGCATGGTGGTGGCAGCATCATGCTGTGGGTATGTTTTTCAGTGGCAGGGACTGGGAGACTAGTCAGGATTGAGGGAAAGATGAATGGAGCAAAGTACAGAGAGATCCTTGATGAAAACCTGCTCCAGAGCCCTCAGGACCTCAGACTGGGGTGAAGGTTCACCTTCCAACAGGACAATGACCCTAAGCACACAGCCAAGACAGTGCATGAGTGGCTTCGGGACAAGTCTCTGAATGTCCTTGAGTGGCCCAGCCAGAGACTGGAATTGAACCCGATTGAACATCTTTGGAGAGACCTGAAAATAGCTCTGCAGCAACGCTCCCCATCCAACCTGACAGAGCTTGAGAGGTTCTGCAGAGAAGCATGGGGACAAACTCCCCAAATACAGATGCACCAAGCTTGCAGCGTCATACCCTAGACGACTTGAGGCTGTAATTGCTGCCAAAGGTGCTTCAACAAAGTACAAAGGAAAGGGTCTGAATACTTTAGTTAATGTGATATTTCAGATTTTAATACATTTGCAAAAATGTCAAAAACTTTTTTGCTTTGTCATTATGGGTATTGTGTGTAGATTGATGTGGGAATTTAAATATATATATATTTTAGAACAAGCCTGTAAAGTAACAAAATGTGAAAAAAGTTAAGGCGTCTGAATACTTTCCGAAGGCCTGTATTTCTGATACATCCCCGGACCTTATAGTGTAACTTCCAGCTCTAAGATTTAACATTGGAAATATCACGTACTTATAGGGCCCAGAGTGGGTGTAATTTCTAAGTAATGATACATTTTGAGCACCACCAACACGTGAATGGGAAAATAGATTAAAAGGGAACTCCCTCTGCTGGTGATTTGCTGAATGTGCAATACCAAAGGAGGAATGTGATTGGTTAATGACCTATAACGTCAATTTCTATGCATAAAATTGTTTATATCTTCAAAATTAGCAGAACACTCTTGAAATGGGATGTACTTGTTGAGTATATTATTCCAAACAATGTCTTGAAATGAACAAAAATCAAAAAGGGTACTTTAGGGATATTAGTATTCATATTATGTACTTTGAATAAATGAAAGTGAACATTTATCATTCAGAATCTAGACGTACTGCATATTTTAGAGCACACTACAAGGAGTATATTGATACCAAGATGTTGTCTGTATAATGTACGGTTCACAGATCAAAGGGTCTTATAGGTGGCATGTATACTGTAGGTCCAAACATACCTAAAATTGACACTTTCTAAAAAAAATAGTTTGTGAAACAAATGTAAAAAAACATGTCCCACCCTTCCCCCAATGAGGTTTCTATGTGAGAATTGCCAGAACAATCTGAGATACCAAAAATGATTTCAGGCTATCCGGGTGTGGAATAGCCCTATAGCGGGTTAAAACAGTCTCTGTTCAGTGTAGCAGTAGGTCTATTAGTTTCATTTTAAACTGGGTGTTACACAGGAGGCTACCTGGTCCTGTGTTTGACAAAAGCACTCAGGAAGATGTGTGATAACTATCAGCATGGGCTAGTAGGGCTGGAGATGGAGAGGTAGGCTATTTTCAAGGCCACGATCCACAGCCAGACACTTCACACCTGTAAGCATCCAGCGCAGAGCACTGTCACAATCAGACCACAAAGTGGAGTTGCACATGCAAACCCTGTGGGACTCTGTCACCACCGTGGAAACAAGCAGCTTCTCCAGGATTGCTTTGATTTCCTCCAGACTAGAGAGGGCCAAAAAGCTGTTTCAATGGTGTGGAGATTTTGTAATGTTCTTTAGAAAGAGGGCAATGTCTTTTTCAATCAAAAATGTTGACTGAGTCAGTTCCTCACCCCATCCATCAAAAATCCAGAACCATGTCTGGAGAGTAGGAGCCTGACCACTGAATGTTTTAGCAAATGACCTTCCCCTCAGCCTTCTGTTGAGTCTTTGCCCTTTTAAACTGTAATACTGCCATTGGTCAATAATTATTTGAAATAGACCAGCTAGACAATAAAGCAGTTGGCCCTGGTGAATGCTGTCCCCTCAGTCACAAAACAAATTGCTGCTTCAGATTTCAGTGCAAAGAGCTGTTAATGATTCTTAATGATTCTCTCAATCAGGAAGTTGTTTTTTATCTTGTTGTAAAGTTGCTGTTTTCTCAACCCTCTGGTCCTATTCAGATTGTCCAATTACAACGCGAAAACAAAAACACAAGAAAGAAAAATATTTGGAGCACAACCGCCCTTACATTTTAATTAATTCAGCCATTCTTTTTTTGTGTCACTTAAAATTACAAATATAATTGCGGTGGACAGTAATTGGCCTGCCCGGGACCGTTGGTTATTGTAGTTCAGTATCACCCCATGCATCATTACCCAACTTTGGAAGAGGTTCAGCTTCTGAACTACAGCGACCATACAAAAACACAAACACACACACACGCAATGGTCTGCTTGCCAGTGCCAGATTATAATCACCATCCAGGCGAATGTTTGTCAGGAAAGATCTAAGTAGTTTTCCAAAAGCCCCATCATCACCACCTCCCTCCTCTCCCTTGGCCAGATCAGGACCATCACTAATCGGTGGCCAAAGCCTGGACTTCATAGACCTGCAGGAGGAAATGAGAGCGGTTTCGTGTGCAAGGAAATGCACGCAAACAGGGACGTCAGTATCCAGTAGAGAGCAGGGACATACCTCAGGGCCAATCTGAGAATTACATGAGGATGGGATTCTTCCATATTGATGATAATCAACAGATGACATAATGCGGACATCGCTATACCCCCTCCTCCCCCCTAACGAAACTACAATAAAACGCAAAAGAGAGCGAGGGTGGTATCGCTACTGCTTTTGGCTGGAGGTGTTGTGGGATGGCTTATGCCCTGTTCTCCGTCCCAAAGCTGTCTGGGATAACAGATCTGTCCTCTGTCCCTTTCTGTGTTGCCTCAATCTATTTTTGTTTGCTGTACTCAGCCTCGTCTGGTAAATTGTCCAGAAGAAGAGCATTGGTCCATCAGCAAATTACCCAGAAAATGCTGTCAGTGCAGGTTGTGACATGGGCTTTTTTTCACTGGCAAATTGTCACAGACTACTGTGGTCTAATTAACCTAGCTTCTGTCTAGTGTGTATAAGCCACCATCACCCCTCTTACCCCCACACCTCTCCCATCCCACCCACCCCTCTACCATCTCAAACAAAGTACAGGTTCATGGGACTGATGACTGATGTTATTTTGGTCATTGTTTCTGTTGTGATGGCTGTTGTCAGTCTTGTCGTTGTGACTGTCTAACCTGTATTTTTCCTGTCCTCTGTCCTGGCTGACAGTATCACCCAGACAAGCAGGGCCCAGATGTGTCAGTGACTAAGGCAGAGGAGCACTTACACAGGTTCATTGAGGTCAACCAGGCTTGGAAGGTCCTGAGCAACAAGGAGACAAATTGTAATTTTCTTTCAACCTTTATTTAACTAGGCAAGTCAGATAAGAACAAATTCTTATTTACAATGACGGCCTACATTCGGCCAAACCCGGACGACGCTGGGCCAATTGTGCGTCGCCCTATGGGACTCCCAATCACAGCCGGTTGTGAAACAGCCTGGATTCGAACCAGGCTGTCTGTAGTGACACCTCTAGCACTGAGAAGCAGTGCCTTAGACTCGGGAGCCCAGCAAAGAGAGGGTTTGATCTGCAGTTACGTGGTAAATTCTCCTCCTACCATAGTTCACAGAATATTTCAGAGAGCACCCTGCAATCCAAGAGGACTCCGTTATGAAACGGTCACTCTCACATAATGTACCTTACATTAACACTAGCATACTGTACTCTCACCACTCTCTAATGCTCTTCTTACAGCCACTATCGCATTCTTCTCACTTACTTTTGATAGCTCTCCTATAATTCATTTGAACATGAAGCATGATTTAATTTCATTACACGTTGGAATTGTATGGCTTTATTTATTCTTCCCGGTTTGTTCATGCTCAATTAATCCCATAGCAATTCCACTTTGGACCATCTCTTGCTTAATATTCAGTGATTCACAGTGAAGTATGACATTAGTCACTAAGGCCACATATAACTAGTGGGACTATGTGGTGTCTGAAAAGGTCACACTAAATGAGGCATGAAGCAATCCAGTTTGCATAACTTCAAGGCCATTTCCATTTCCAAGATTTCCTTAAAACCTGGCTTACAAATGAATGTAAACATCGAGCTGAGCTTGTCAGAGTGGGGGTTTCACAAAGACCCACCATCCAACCACCCAATAGGCTACAAGAATAAAACAGGCAAAAGATTGTGTCCGTCTCCAGACAATGGTTGTGTTTGCTGCCGTCGCTGTCCCTCACAAAACACCTCCTTCTGGAAGGAGGTGGAGGAAGAGTGGCGAGCGAGGAAATGTAGGTCAGGCATGTCACACATGGCCTAGCGTTACATGAAGTGATAGGCTGCTTACCCCCCCTCCCCCCTCCATCCCCCCCCAGGAAAAAGGTCTCCCTAGCTAGCTCTCCATTAGGACCTTCAATAAATGTACATCCAGGCCCTCTGTGTGTGTGCACCATTAGCAGGGAGAGCTCCCATCGCCTTTAGGGAGGGGGGGGGACGACACTCACAGTGTCGCTCTGGAAGCCAACACACTCCAGCCACAGTATTGACATGTAGAGAGCATCTGTAGAAGAAGGAAAACCCTGTCTGGCCCTCATAGATGGTATTGACTTTGTCTTCCATTGTATGCTGTCATACAGCTTTTTTAAATAATTATTTTTCCACTCATCCCCTGAATAGATGCAGTAAAGAGGTCAATGGAACTTAACAAAAACAATGGAATGCCATGGAAACGTGTGGGGGAAAATCTGGATTTTCCTCATTGCCCCGCATCAAAATGATCCTACATTTAAGCTATTCTTTATATGTGTATTTCAGACTGTGTTGAGGTAACAAATTGGAGTAGAAAATGCTTGTATGGATGTCAACCCCAATACAATTTCATGTTATTGTCACCAATCAACTGCATTACAGTTAAAAACAACTTTGACGACCACCACCGAGTTCTGTATGCTAGTTATGCTACCAGCTCATACTAAAGGAAGTTAGCATTTAGCAGTCACTTCTTCTAAACTTAAAGAGGGACCATTTCTAAATGTTATGCAGCGAAAACAGCCAAATATATCCAAATCGGACTTAAGTAACCACATTGTGGATGTGTTACAATACATAAATCATTATGGATTTGACGAATATCCACTTAGTGGCAATTGATTTCAAAGTTTAACACACCATACAACCCTATGCACAAGGACTACTTCAAACAACTTACACTAAACATTTTACACAAACACATTAACTGGAAGAACTGTATAAATGCAAAGTTTGGTAACAGCATTGACGTAAAATGTCCCTGTTTTTTTTGTGTGTCCTTGTTTTGCAAAATACTGCGGTGTCAGCTATGACATGACACATTGACTTATATCTTGGGGTATTGAACTACAGTAAGTGAATGTCTATACACAAATGTATAAATATGCTATATCCTCCTGCATATTTGGGTATTATTCTACTCCCTGGCTATTATTTTAATTAGCTCTGACCCCAAACAAGACCAGACCATATCTGAACCGATCATAGACCTCTATGTTTCACATCAAAGTACAACAGAGTAGAGCTCAGTAAAGTACAGTACAGCACAGAACTGTAGAGTTCAGCAGAGTTTATAGTACAGGAGAAGTTCAGTAGAGTACATTAGAAGATAGTAGAGTACAGTAGAGTATAGTTCAGTGCTCTACTGTGTACACACATGCACACACTCACTACTGTAAGTCAATCTGGATAAGAGCGTCTGCTAAATTACTCAAATGTCAATGTAAAATGTACTGATCTCTACTGTGTTGTACTGAACTGTACTTTTCTTTACTGTGCTGTACTGTGGTGTGCTGTACTGTGGTGTGCTGTACTGTGGTGTGCTGTACTGTGGTGTGCTGTACTGTGGTGTGCTGTACTGTGCTCTCCAAACTTGGAACCAAACTCTGTTTTGGGACTACTATGATTTCCCATTGTAGCCAATTCAACAGCAGAAATTCAGTGATCAATATTTTGGATATTTTGCGTTTTAATCACTTAATTCATAGACAAAAATTGTCTACCTTTACCCGTGCTTAAATGTTTTTATCTGGATGTGCCGGGACAAAAGAGGTGGGTGACCTGGGGAGCTCTGAGGTACTGAAACGGCATCAAAAGAATGTGTCTTTATAATAAAGTATTTCATGCGTTGACATCACTTTTGCGTAGTGGCATAGAGTAGCGTATAGGCGTTGCACACACGGGGAGCATAGACAAGGGTCTGGGAAAAAATGTGGCTTTTATGAATGCATTTCATGCAATTCTACATGACTGAATCACACAAATGACCGAAATGACAGGCTACTTTGACACTGACACAATGAGAATCTGAGATCAATAAAAACGACCTCTTCTTGAATCCAACAATAGCCTAGGTGTGTGGAGACAGATTGTACGATATGAGCGGGAAACTAGAGTCCTAAAAAAAGCTTTCCAGGATTGACTCACAAGCCTATCTCTCTCTTTTTTTTACTTTGTAGAACAATGCTGTTCGCTCAATAGGCCTATTTGGAAGATACAATATTTTGGTAGCCTACAGACAGATTGGTGTCCTCTTTTCAGAAGGAGACATTTGTTTTCCAACCTGACTGTCCCAGGTGTTTTGGCCTGTTTTGGCTAAATTACAGGCCTACTCCTGGTGTAGTACTCTGAATTATTTCATTTCAATAAATCTCACTGTAGTTATGTGAGAGATTCAGGCAGACTTTTCTCTCTCACCACAGCAACTGCCACGTGTTGGTCTGTCTCTAGGCTACAATGTTGCGCAAACCATACACCCTGGCTGGCCGAACATGAATCAATTCTAAGAATATTATTTTCGCATTTCGTTTTTTAGGGGGCAGGAGAATTACAGAAGAGGCAACTCGGACTATTGGATTTCTTTCATTGCAAACAATGAAAATCATGCCAGGAGAGGTACCAGATCCGGACAAATAGGTTCCGGAATGATACAGTCCGAAACTGAGAGATGCAGGAGGATCATATTCTGTCAAAATTAAGCACTGACCTTTACTTGTTACTTCTGTGAACTTTCATTATCCTCCCTCCTGTTGTCAGACAGAAATGAGAAAATATCTTACTGATACAGTATGTGTGTTTTTGGTAATGGCACAAGGCAATGTTTCTTAAACTTTACAGAAGGCAGAAAAACGAAATATGTGTTGATATTATTTGTCAGGGGTCTTTACTTCAACTTTATTGGGTTTTTATGCATTTCTGATATCTTTCCCTTTTCCATGTGTTTGACCAGAAATCAAAGCCTTTTCTTATTCCAAATATGTTGGGTGGAAAATGGTGGAAACATGTATATATTCCTTAATAAAAAATAAATTAAAAAATGGACTCTTATCTTTAATTTGACACCCAATTTGACATGCTCTTATGAACTTCACATGTTGGTGCTCATGGGTCCTTTTAGATGGAAATGACCTTTGTTAGGTCAGATTTGTTGAATGTGCGCCAATGACAGGGTCACAGCGTCCCGTGTTCCATTGACCTCTTTACTGCATCTCTGTATCAAACATGTTAGATCTCCAGTGACAGTTTGTTGTCCATTTATAACCTATCAATGGATATATTAATATGCCATTGAGTATGAAAGAAGTGAAGGTTGTGTTGTCTTCTTTTCACATTTGGGTTGGCAGGTAGCCAAGTGGTTAGAGCATTGAGCCGGTAATCAAAAGGTTGATAGATCAAACCCCCAAACTGACAAGGTAGAAATCTGTCGTTCTGCCCCTGAACAAGGTAGTTAATTAACCCACTCTTCCTAGGATGTCAATGTAAATAATAATTTGTTCTTAACTGACTTGCCTAGTTAAATAAAGGTCAAATAAAAACAAATAAAAACAGCACAAATACCATGTATCCAACCATGTATCCAACTAAAACAGAGAGTCAAGAGTTTTTCTCTTGAACATGAAATCTGAGCCTTCTTTGATCGCTGGTCTGTGAGAGATTGCACCCAATAGGGAGGGTGGGCTGGCAGACTAGCAGCACACTGCTCCCATCTGTCTGGCTACTATAGACCTCTGCAGTGTTCAGTCAGAGCTCCACTAGTAAACATCACCATGGTGTTTTAATGGTGCCCAGCCATTTAGACGGACTGGCTCATCCTCCACTGTGATCAAGTGGGGATGTTAATTAAAACAAACACTTGGGTTCTACTGAAGCCAGCTCAAAATGCCTGTTTCATCCACATTTCACAGAGGAACTCGGTCCTCATCTTGTTTATTAGAGAGACGGATGAAACTCTAAAGGAGTGTCTTCTTGAGGAACTGTTGCTATCCCCTTTTGAACTTCAGCATGATTGGATTGTTTTATCTTCATACTCATTAGAAATGAAGGGGGATGGATATTCATTCATTACTCATCCCCATGTGTATTAGATCTGGTTATACACAGTACCAGTCAAAAGTTTGGTCACTCCTACTCATTCCAGGGTTTTTCTTTATTTCTACATTGTAGAATAATAGGGAAGACATCAAAACTATGAAATAACACATATGGAATCATGTTGTAACCAAAAAAGTGTTAAACAAATCAAAATATATTTTATATTTGAGATTATTCAAAGTAGCCACCCTTCGCCTTGATGACAGCTTTGCACACTCTTGGCATTGTCTCAACCAGCTTCATGAAGTAGTCACCTGATATGCATTTCAATGAACAGACATGCCCTTTTAATAGTTAATTTGTGGAATTTCTTTCTTTCTTAATGTGTTTGAGCCAATCAGTTGTGTTGTGACAAGGTAGGGGTAGTATACAGAAGATATTTGTTAAAAGACCAAGTCCATATTATGGCAAGAACAACTCAAATAAGCAATGATATCCAACTCATCCCAGGTCGGGTGATTGTAGAGCCCAGGTCATCTGATGGAGCAGTCCATCCCTCTCCTTCTTGGTCAAATGGCCCTTACACAGCCTGGAGGTGTGATGGGTGAGTGTCCGGTTGAAAACAAATGATAGTCCCAATAAGCGCAAACCAGTTGGGATGGCATATTGCTGCAGAATGCTGTGGTAGCCATGCTGGTTAAGTGTGCCTTGAATTATAAATAAATCTCTGACAGTGTCACCAGCAAAGCTCTCCCACAGCATCACACCTCCTCCTTCCTGCTACACGGTGGGAACTATTCATGCAAAGATCATCCGTTCACCTACTCTGCATCTCACAAAGACACGGTGGTTGGAACCAAAAATCTCAAATTTGGACTCATCAGACTAAAGGACAAATTTCCACTGGTCTAATGTCCATTGCTTGTGTTTCTTGGCCCAAGCAAGTCTTTCCTTATTATTGATGTCCTTCAGTAGTAGTTTCTTTGTAGCAATTTGACCATGAAGGCCTGATTCACGTAGTCTCCTCTGAACATATGCTGTTGATGTGTCTGTGAAGCATTTATTTGGGCTGCAATTTCTGAGGCTGGTAACTCTAATGAACTCTGCAGCAGAGGTGACTCTGGGTCTGTCTTTCCTGTGGCGGTCCTCATGAGAGACAGTTTCATCATAGCGCTTGATGCTTTTTGGATTGCAATTTTCAAATGTTCTTGAAATGTTCCGTATTGACTGACCTTCATGTCTTAAAGTAATGTTGGACTGTCATTTCTCTTTGCTTATTTGAGCTGTTCTCGCCATGTTATGGACTTGGTCTTTTACCAAATAGGGCTATCTTCTGTATACTACCCCTACCTTGTCACAACAGCTGATTGGCTCAAACACATTAAGAAAGAAAGAAATTTCACAAATTAACTTTTAAAAGGGCATGTCTGTTCATTGAAATGCATTTCAGGTGACTACTTCATGAAGCTGGTTGAGACAATGCCAAGAGTGTGCAAAGCTGTCATTAAGCCAAAGGGTGGCTACTTTGAATAATACTCAAATATAAAATATATTTAGATTTGTTTGACTCTTTGTTGGTTACTCCATGATTCCATATGTGTAATTTCATAGTTTTGATGTCTTCACTATTATTCTACAATGTAGAAAATAGTACATATAAAGAAAAACCCTTGAATGATTAGGTCTGTTCAAACTTTTGACTGGTACTGTATATACCCCATGAAAGTCACGGGATATTAGATACTAGTGTGACAAAGAAAATGTCATGGTTAAAACCCGTTGGTTAAAAGTCCCTTGTTCGCTGTTAAATAGTCTATATCATAAACAACTGGCGTGGGCAAATCAGCTCCGTGCTGAGACCAGGGTTGCATTTCCCCTGTGTTTAGGCAGACATGTATGGTAATTACTGGGGAAGGTAATTGTGTTGTGTGGCGGAGGGAGACGTCTGTGTGTGTGTGTGAGCAGGGTGGACGCGTTCTGCTCCGGGTCTCTGACACACCGTTGGGTTGTCGGGAGCGCTGTGCAGCCGGCCCTGACTAACACTAAATCATCTCATCCTTAATGTGCACCACCTCCGCCGCCCCATCGCCAAAGACACAGTGGCCGTCTTCCCGGGCTGTTTCAGGGCACGTTGCAGCAGCAGCCCATTGGAGAGGCCTGTGAGAAGCTTTTTTCACTCTCCAACTCCACCTCCCCAACACAGACCATAAACCTCCATGGCCAAGTATCTTGAGCCAAACAACTAATAGCGCTTTAATGATATTGTTCATGTGACCTGGCAGAGCCTCTTTGAGCTCTCTCAATAGTGACTGGCTGTCGCCTGGGCCTTCTGGGCAGGGTGCATCAACTGGCTTAGTCACCCTATCATTGGAACATGGTCCCACTGACTCCCTCAACCCTAGCAAGACTACAGTGTTCTGACAAAACTACAGTATTCAGAGTAGTTGATCTGCTTTTGATTCATTTGCAAAACATTTAGAAGGCTCAGATCGGACTTGAAAATCAATTAGCCCACTATTGTTAGCTTAACTGTGAAGCACTGTGACCTAGGTTCCCAAGCGAATGTAAAGACTATCATTTGCACCTGACCACTAGCACCTTAAGAAACTATGGTCTCACAAGATTGCAATGCCTACGACAGACGTGAGCCAAATCCACATTTTGATGGGTGTATCTGTAATTTGAGCCTCATCCGTGAAATGGTACAGTATATTGGAGTATGAATTAACAGACACCTTTAACTGAGAATTTACTGACACCTTTCCTCAGTCTTACTGTACAACTTCTTAAAAACCCCATGGGAAGAGCAGGTGAAAATTCTTACACCAAACCTATCAAATGATATCCCTACATAGCTGTGAGCTTGGCCACCTAGGATTGTCTCCTGACTAATTAAAGACCAACCTTAAAGAGTGGCGTCAAAACGTGCTAATTACCGTTTCCTCACAAAGACTGGTGCAGGGGTACTGTACTGCTAGAGATGGAAGGAAGTGTTAATATCTATTACTTTTGTTGTCTTTCTCCTTTGTTCTTATACCGACAATAGGCCTATGTTACTGCCAAATGTCTGACTCAGTTCGATGTACAATACATAGACAATATCCACCATATCCTCTAGTCAGTGGATACCTTTTAAGTTCATGTCTTAAAGCATTTTTACTCATTTTACTGTATGTTCCCCTCATTTCAATCCATACTGAGACAGGCATATTTTCATCATTTTATTTCAGCAATAAAGCCTAATGTTACCTAAGAGCATGTCAGGGAAGTTCTGAGTGTCACCTGAGAATGCCTCACGAGTTACTACTTTGCAGACAGGGCAGGAGGTAGCCTAGCGGTGAGAGCGCTGTGCCAGAATCCCTGAAGCCGACAAGGTGAAAAATCTGGTGATGTGACCTTGAGCAAGGCACTTAACCTTAATTGTTCCATGGTCGCCGTTGATAATGCCAGACCCTGGCCGTGACCTCACTCTCCATGAGTGTGTCAGGGAGAGTCGGGATGTGCAAAAAGCTAATTTCCAATTGACATGTGTAATAATACACACTTATAGTTGAAGTCGGAATTTATATACACCTTAGCCAAATAAGTTTAAACTCAGTTTTTCACAATTCTTGACATTTAATCCAGTAGAAATTCCCTGTTTTAGGTCAGGTAGGATCACCACTTTATTTTAAGAATGTGAAATGTCAGAATAATAGTATAGAGAATTATTTATTTCAGCTTTCATTTATTTCATCACATTCCCAGTGGGTCAGAAGTTTACATACACTCAATTAGTATTTGGTAGCATTGCCTTTAAATTGTTTAACTTGGGTCAAATGTTTTGCGTAGCCTTCCACAAGTTTCCCATAGTAAATTGGGTGAATTTTGGCCCATTCCTCCTGACAGAGTTGGTGTAACTGAGTCACGTTTGTAGGCCTCCTTGATCACACACGCTTTTTCAGTTTTGCCAACAAATTTTCTATACGATTGAGGTCAGGGCTTTGTGACGGCCACTCCAATACCTTGACTTTGTTGTCCTTAAGAGTGGAGAGTGAAGAATGGAGGCACTGGCTGGAAGGAGCCGAACAGCCATTCCTGGTCTGGACCGACCATAAAAACCTGGAATATCTCCATACACCCAAGCGCATCAACTCCAGGTAGGCCCGGTGTGCCCTCCTGTTCACCAGATTTAACTTCACCTTCTCCTACCGCCCAGAGTCAAAGAATGTGAAACCTAACGCCCTCTCCCGCCTATACAGTTCCTCTGCCACAGCCTCAACCTCTGAAACCATTCTCCATACCTCATGCCTTGCTGACACTGTGGATTGGGGCATTGAGAACTTGGTCCGCGAGGCACAACGCTCCCAGCCTGGACCTGAAGGGGGCCTGGCTGTTGGGGGCCCGGCTAACCAGCTGTTTGTCCCTAGTCTGGACCCGGGTCCTGGAAGGTGCTCATTCCTCAAGGCTGACCTGTCATCCAGGGTCCTGTCTTTCACTAGCTTTCGTTCAACAACGTTTCTGGTGGCCCACAATGGTCCCTGACGTCTCTGCCTTCGTCACTGCATGCACTGTGTGTGCTCAAAACAAGACTCCACGGCAAGCTCCTTCTGGCCTCGTGCAGCCACTACTTCTCATATATCTCTGGATTTTGTCACTGGGCTCCCTCCGAAACACTCATTCTGACGGTAGTCGATCGATTCTCTAAGGCCGCCCATTTCATCCCTATCCCCAAACTACCTTCTGCCAAGGAGGCGGCCCAGCTTATGGTGCAGCATGTCTTCCGGGTCCATGGACTCCCGGTAGACATGGTCTCCGATCGGAGTTCTCGTCTCAGTTTTGGAAGGCATTCTGCACCCTTATTGGGTCGTCGGCCAGCATGTCATCCAGATTCCATCCCCAAACTAACGGTCAGTCGGAGCGAGCAAACCAAGACCTGGAGACCACCTTAAGGTGCATGGTCTCAACTAAACCCACTACCTGGAGCCGTCAACTGGTCTGGGTGGAGAATGTCGGGAACATTCTTCCCAGTTCTGCCACGTGACTCTCCCCTTTCGAGTGCTCCATGGGTTATCAGCCTCCACTCTTCCATGAACAAGAGCAGGAGGTCAGCGTACCCTCGGCCCAGATGTTTGTCCGCTGCTGTTGACGTACCTGGAGAAGAGCCAGGGCGGCTATTCTCAAGACCAACTCCAGGTATCGTCGACAAGTGGACCATCACTGGACCCCAGCTCCCCGCTACCACATTGGATACGGCTGTCCACACTGGACCTTCCCCTTCGGGTAGAGTCTCGCAAACCTTCCCCATCTCCAGAGTCCTGAGTTCCATTGCTGTCCGTCTCTTGTTACCCGCTACCCTCTGTATTCTCCCTACGTCCCATGTGTCTAGAATTCTATTTGTGTCTCAGTTCTTTGTCTTCTGTCCCCAGGCCTCCTCCTCCCCGTGTCATTGATGGCCATCCAGCATACACGGTGAGACGTCTCCTGGGTGTTCGACCGCAGGGCAGGGGTTTCCAGTACCTGGTTGACTGGGAGGGTTACGGCCCAGAGGAGAGGTGCTGGATTCCCGCTAGAGACATCCTGGATCCACCCTTCATCGCCGACATCCACCGCCGACACCCCGGTGACCAGGTATGTGCCCAGGTAGGACGCTGATCTGATCTGACCTGATCTGTTTCACCTGCCCTCGTTATTGTCTCCACCACCTTCAGGTGTCACTTGTTTTTCCAAGTGTATTTATCCCTGTGTTTCCTGTCTCTCTGTGCCAGTTCGTCTTGTATGTCCAAGCCTACCAGTGTTTTTTCCAGTTGTCCTGCTTTGCCTTTTCTCCTTTTTCTAGTTCTCCCAGTTTTGACCCTTGCCTGTTCTGGACTCCTTACCCGCTTGCCTGACAAGGCGAAGTCCCGCTGGAAGTCCCGCCGTCCACAGGTGATAAGTGTGAGGCTCCGATTCATTCCTTCAATTTAATACCGCGTTTTCCAGATCCAAGGAACAGGCAGTGTGAGGCCAAACAGATGTTGTACCTCGTTTCCCTCCTTCAGGGAACAGTAGTTATAGTCAAAATGTTGCATTCCCTTTCAAGTTTGTCAACTTTGGTACAACATACTATGGGGAAATATAATCACGCCCCAGTGGGACACCAACGGATACTAAATGAAACGGTCCATGGCAGTCCACCCAGACATGACCCCGCCAGAAGCTGCAGTCTGGGTATTGGGCGCCCGGAGAGCTGCCTAGTGACTTCCCCTGACCCAGCCGTAAGCATGCTGGGGCTACACTGGGAGAAGTGACATCCCAGTGATAAAACCTGAAAATGTGTGGTGATGCCCAACTTGCTGCAGCGCAAATATCTCCTTATAGTCAACAGTCTAAACAACCCCCAAAACGCTGCTAGAGCTCTAGTGGAGTGGGCGCATACACCGCTAGGTACCCTAGCTGTTATATCAAATGTTATTTATCCCAGGTGTAGACCTTATCATGAAATGCTTACTTACAAGCCCTTAACTAACAATGCAGTTCAAGAAATAGAGTTAATAAAATATTTACTAAATAAACAAAATATATATATTTTTAAATCAAAGTGATAAGGAAATGTGTTTTAATAAATGATTAGACTGTTACAGTCCTGAAACCATAGGTCTGATACCATGTGATTGTATGAAATTAATTTGAATCATTAGATTATTATAATACATGTGTGTAAGTGTTAGACTCATTCGATGATTATATTATAATACTGTGTGTGGTTTTAGTCAGAATCAACGTTTGGGAACAATGTGTCTAGTGTTTTGAGAACAGACTATCTGTATGAGCCAGATCCGGGGAGACCTTGGCTGGGACACTGAGAACTTCCCAGTCCCAGGTCTCTCCCTATCTTAGGGGAGGGTAGGAAGACACTATTCTCACGTACTCCCCTAGACTCTTTTGGCGGGCGGATTTGATGGTTGGTGTGGAAGTATGTGTGTCGCTATAAATTGAAGGTCCTGTACTGTACACGTCAGAACGTTCCCGTGAATAAACATTTAACTTTGGTAGACTGGGCCTCTGTCTGTTTCCTTTTCTATCAGTATCTTCCAAATCCTGATATAACAGACTAAGGGTAACTTAATTGAATTGGTAAATGAACAGGAGTATAGAATTCTCCTGACACAAAGTAACACAATAAATGTACATAACAATAACTAGTCAATGAGGTGCAGGTTAGTCACATAGGTGAAAAAAAAATTAAAGGGTGTATTCTATGACAGAGTGATAGACCGTTTCGTCTACGTGAAAGAGAGGATGGCATTGACATTTCTCTATAATTAGGGTGAGTCAACATGTTTCTCTACTTGCACGAACGCGCACGCACACACACAGAAATCAGAACCATTGACAGCCACATCATATTTAGCTATATTGGACTAAATTGTTTTTGGTATCTTCTAGTTATCACTATATTAGACTAAGCAGATGTGATTTAATGATGTTTAAGTGTTGAAGTTGAAATGGTGCTGGAATATTGGAGGCAGATGCTGTTTTCTTTGAGATTTGTGGTAACTCTCTGTGCTTCTAAATAAATAGTTGTTTCGTGGTCCAAAAATGTCTGAAACATTAACTTGCTTGATCATGCTGTAGGTCATGTAACTGTCTGTTACTGTACATGCAATATGCTTTGTGGACTTCAGTGGAAAGAGGTTGCGATCCGGTTTTGTGATAAAACAAAGGTGTGGTTGAGTTTATTCTGTGACTGTGTCGTATTGTTTCGGCCTTTAGGCCTATATTTCACAGTCACCATACATATGAATTATCAGGTTATAGAGGAAACAACACAACTATCCCCACACAGGTTGTAATATGGAGTTTTATCCACATACCGCTACTGGCACGCTTGTGGACAGAGACCAAACCTATCACTCTCACCCTGGGGAGATATACCTCTTGAACACTGTGGACCGTATAGCCCAGTACATGACTGGGGCCAAGCTTCCTGCCAACAAGCCCCCCGCCCGCCTTTTGTTTTAACACTGTTGCTACTCACTGTTTATTATCTATGCATAGTCACTTTACCCCTACCTACATGTACAAATTACATTGACTAACCTGTACCCCTACACATTGACCCTGTATATAGCCTTTTTATTGTTACCTTTTATTTTATTTTTTACTTTAGTTCATTTAGTAAATATTTTATTAACTCTATTTATTGAACTGGATTGTTGGTTAAGAGCTTGTAAGTAAGCATTTCCCGGTAAGGTCTACACCTGTGGTATTCGGTGCATGTGATACATACAGTGCCTTGCGAAAGTTGTCTTGTTGGAAGACAAATCTCCATCCCAGTCTCAGGTCTTTTGCAGACTCCATCAGGTTTTCTTCCAGAATGGTCCTGTATTTGGCTCCATCCATTTTCCCATCAATTTTAACCATCTTCCCTGTCCCTCTGAAGAAAAGCAGGCCCAAACCATGATGCTGCCACCACCATGTTTGACAGTGGGGATGGTGTGTTCAGTGTGATGAGCTGTGTTGCTTTTACGCCAAACATAACGTTTTGCATTGTTGCCAAAAAGTTCAATTTTGGTTTCATCTGACCAGAGCACCTTCTTCCACATGTTTGGTGTGTCTCCCAGGTGGCTTGTGGAAAACTTTAAACGACACTTTTTATGGATATCTTTAAGAAATGGCTTTCTTCTTGCCACTCTTCCATAAAGGCCAGATTTGTGCAATATACAACTGATTTTTGTCCTATGGACAGAGTCTCCCACCTCAGCTGTAGCTCTCTGCAGTTCATCCAGAGTGATCATGGGCCTCTTGGCTGCATCTCTGATCAGTCTTCTCCTTGTATGAGCTGAAAGTTTATAGGGACGGCCAGGTCTTGGTAGATTTGCAGTGGTCTGATACTCTTTCCATTTCAATATTATTGCTTGCACAGTTCTTCTTGGGATGTTTAAAGCTTGGGAAATCTTTTTGTATCCAAATCCGTCTTTAAACTTCTTCACAACAGTATCTCGGACCTGCCTGGTGTGTTCCTTGTTCTTCATGATGCTCTCTGCGCTTTTAACGGACCTCTGAGACTATCACAGTGCAGGTGCATTTATACGGAGACTTGATTACACACAGGTGGATTGTATTTATCATCATTAGTCATTTAGGTCAACATTGGATCATTCAGAGATCCTCACTGAACTTCTGGAGAGAGTTTGCTGCACTGAAAGTAAAGGGGCTGAATAATTTTGCACGCCCAATTTTTCAGTTTTTGATTTGTTAAAAAAGTTTGAAATATCCAATAAATGTCGTTCCACTTCATGATTGTGTCCCACTTGTTGTTGATTCTTCACGAAAAAAATACAGTTGTATATATTTATGTTTGAAGCCTGAAATGTGGCAAAAGGTCGCAAAGTTCAAGGGGGCCGAATACTTTCGCAAGGCACTGTACATTTGATTTGAACACGGGTAAACAGAGGAGGCAGCATCTGCAGCTCTGGAAATGGCTTACGTAGTACTGTCATGCCCTGACCTTAGAGGGACGTTTTATTTCTATATTTGGTTAGGTCAGGGTGTGATTTGGGGTGGGCATTCTATGTTGTCTATTTCTTTGTTTTTGGCTGAGTATGGTTCCCAATCAGAGGCAGCTGTCTATCGTTGTCTCTGATTGGGGATCATACTTAGGCAGCCCTTTTTCCCACTTTCTGTTGTGGGATCTTGTCTGGATAAATTTCAAAGCCTACCTTCAAACTCAGTGCCTCTTTGCTTGACATCATGGGAAAATCAAAAGAAATCAGCCAAGTCTGTTTCGTCCTTGGGAGCAATTTCCAAATGCCTGAAGGTACCACGTTCATCTGCACAAACAATAGTACGCAAGTATAAACACCATGGGACCACTCAGCCGTCATATCGCTATGTTTGGAGGAAAAAGAAAAAGGCTTGCAAGCCAAAGAACACCATCCCAACCGTGAAGCACGCGGGTGGCAGCATCATGTTGTGGGGGTGCTTTGCTGCAGGAGGAACTGTTGCACTTCACAAAATATCATGAGGAAGGAAAATTATGTGGATATATTGAAGCAACAGGAAGTCAGTCAGGAAATTCAAGCTTGGTCGAAAATTGGTCTTCCAAGTGGACAATGACCCAAAGCATACTTCCAAAGTTGTGGCAAAATGGCTTAAGGACAACAAAGTCAAGTATTTGAGTGGCCGCCACAAAGTCCTCACCTCAATCCCATAAAAAAATTGTGGGCAGAACTGAAAAAGCGTGTGTGAGCAAGTAGGCCTACAAACCTGACTCAGTTACACCAGCTCTGTCTGGAGAAATTGGCCAAAATTCACCCAACTTATTGTGGGAAGCTTGTGGAAGGCTACCCAAAATGTTTGACCCAAGTTAAACAATTTAAAGGCAATGCTAACAAATACTAATTGAGTGTATGTAAACATCTGACCCACTGGGAATGTGATGAAAGAAATAAAAGCTTAAATAAATCATTCTCTCTACTATTATTCTGACATTTCACATTCTTAAAATAAAGTGGTGATCCTAACTGGCCTAAGACACGGAATTTTTATTAGGATTAAAAGTCAGGAATTGTGAAAACTAAGTTTAAATGTATTTGGCTAAGGTGTATGTAAACTTCTGACTTCAACTGTAGCTAGCAATAGTTAGCATGCCATGGCGAGTTAGCCAACTTGGCTAGAACGCTATGCGGCGCTAGTGTAGCTAGCCCAGTCTCGAAAGTCCATGTAGGACCGGATCACTTCATCAACAAGTCTGGGAAGAGAGGCAAGCGGTGCTTGACCGAGGCAGACAAAGGCGGCAAGGGGCCCATCACACCTGACCGCCCTCTTGTGGTTGCCTGACATCTCTCCATCTAGCTCTGTGCTGTTAAAGAGGATAACTTATTCTTCCCATAATCGAGTAACTTGCCAGTTTGGCTCAAACAAGCTGCTCATCAAACTACCAGGCTAGCCAATGATCTTACAGTATTTCCATTTGACATTTAAGACTTCCTGACTTTTCCATACGTATTGTCCTCTGTGACATTTACATGTTTCTTCTGCGTCTCAATGAGGCCGGTGAACTGAATCAAAGTTGGCCAATCGATGAGCGTGTCAGTCTGGATGACATGACTTCCGATGACGGTGAGTGAGTCAAGCTATGGTCTACTACCTTTGTGTTGATAATTTAATCGTGCTCTCTTCTCTCCTGCCATTGGAGTCATAGTGGATGCATTCATCAAGTCATACTCCACTTGTCTCATACCGTGTAGCCCTCTGCTCTTACCTGTTTGACAGTGTCTGTGTTCTCTTTTAAGATAACGAGGTGTATGCCTATGGCTGTTGCTGTGGAGGGGAGTTCTCCATTGGAAGAGAGGCAGAGGATGATTGGTCTCGTTGTTGCTCTTTGAATCCTGAAGAACTGTTTGACGTCAAGGAGGTTTCAAACTTCTCTCTTCGTCTACATCCACTGAACACGTGTTCACATTTTAAGCGTGTATTTATATGGACAACCCCGCGGGGTTGGTGGACAATGAGTGGAAAGTTGATTTTGCTCTGTAACAGACAAGCTCCCCTGTTCTTTTAATACCACGTAATAAAATCATGGTGTCAAATTCAACTAGCAACCAATTTAATGAACTGTCTTATGATAATGGCTATGTGAGTCGCACATGCACCATTTTAATTTGTCTCTAGTAGACCCTGAAGTTCTATTGAGTAGAGGAATCTGCTGTTTGTTTGCGCCCACCCCCTTCCATTGTGAACAGCAAATGGCTCGGTAACCTCTTAGCTCTTGTTAACTTTGCATGTAAATAAATGAGTTTTTTTCCCTCAACTCACAATGCAGTTACAAAGGGCCTCCACACTTCACCGCAGAAGACCCCTCTAGTGAATGACAACCTTTTTTGTCTTATTGTCCCTCATCCCCCAAGTTGGCAGATAGGAGAGGTTACAGCAACGGGATGGGGTCATGGGTTCATTATACTTCAAACAGAGTCATTAGGCTGTTCCCTAAAATCTGTCCTCTTTTAGCAGAAACAGCTTGAGCTGGGCGAACCACGCTTTTCATCAACGTCCTGTGGTCTGAACCAGGGCTAGACCTGCCAGTGGGCCAGCATCGGACCGAACCCTAATCGACTGTGGCATCAATTAGGAATAATCTCATCACTTTTAGAGAGTGGGCTTGTCAGAGCTCTAATGAAGTTCTATCTGTCCCCCCCTACATAGCGCAGACAAGATCAACAATACATTATGGTACCGTGATGGACATTAGAATCCCCGGGGCGATTTGTGTGGACTTCATTTTTAACCTGGTGTAAGCACAGGTCTCAGTTTGGAGATTCACTTGATTATTTGGAAAATACGTTCAGTATGTTTAGTATTGATTCAATTACTTTCAATAGTAGTTGGAGTGAACAATCGATATGATGTCATTTTGAGCTTTGTTTTGTTGTGATTTTGAAATGTAATAGATTCCAACGAGTCTAATATATTTGGCTTGAAAGGATTAAAACCTAAAGGTACTTCTATTAAATGTGTACTTCAGTAAACAAACCCTCTAACAATAAAGTGGGCCACTATAATATTGTAAGATGTTTTTCCTTCTAAGCTTCTAAGAGAAAGTCTGGACAAAAGAAAGGACGAGTCTTCTCCAACTCTCTCAGACAGTTGTTGTGACGATACTGGAGGTGAAGGAGTCCTGTAGCTCTGTGGCTTTCGGTGTGAATGGCAGCCGTAACCTGAACCCCCTGTCAAGTGTGAACTGAGCGGAGGAGAGAGTTTCACAGATCTCCTTCCAAGTTCACAGGTATCTTTGAAAAGAGAGCCTGAAAGAGAGGCTCAAACTCAAAGGGCGGAGGGAGATAAAGCCACTCTTTCTCCTCATCAACCTCCATGGATTTTCTTCCCTCATTTTTCCTCTGGAACTCTGTCTTAATCTCAGACAAACAAAGGAAGGACCCCCCCCCCCTCCCCATCTAATTCATAACCCAACACACAGATCTGTAGAAGTAGTGCTTCCCTGTTCGGGCTAGGCCCCACAAATGGAATTGCCTCTCCCAGAGACTGGACAAAAGGTGGGCTTCATAGTACACTGCAGGTGTTACTTTGTTTGAAAATCACATGCAGTATGTAAGATTGCAAGATTGATATTAGAAACCGCTTATCCTCTAGCACAAATACTTTATGAAGAACTTTGATCATGTCTTACGTACCATGGTTGTTAGACCAGTGTTAGAGAAGTAGTCATCTCTAGCAGATCATCTGAATGACAAGTAAATTGTTTGTCAGTGTGTTTACTCCCTCCTTTCAGTTGGAAGCGAACATCTTGTGTTGTGCTATCTAATACCTCCTCATCATGGCATAATGCAGACAAGGGCACCAAGACCTTTGCAAACAACACTGCCTCAGAGAAAACAACCCTAGTAAACGCTCTGCTTGTTTATTTGGAGTTTGTCTGGAGCCTCGTGTCAACACCGAGGCTTGTTTGATGGCGAGAGAGACTGTGAGAGTGACTGTGAGAGTGACGGGCTGTCAGTACCTCAACCCACCATGCTCGCCCCCCGTGTTTGCCATAGAGATCAGTGGGCATCCCTCTTTACACAGAGCCCCTCTTAAACCAAACGGTAAACAGAGGCGTTCCACAATGTGACGTTGGCCCCATGCTTTATCCTAGCTGCCAGGAGGGGACAGACAGAGAAGGCTGGATAGAACATTGAAAAGTCGACTCTGTTTGACCACTACTGCTGAATGCAGGACAAAGCCAATACAGAGATGTATAAAACCCACCTTTGGAATCATTGAGTTTTCTTCAGGTTAGAGGAACAATAATAATGCACTATTTCTTTCAGAATTACATTCGAATGACTAATCAGAATCGCTAAGGCTGCGTTGGTGTTTGGGGTGTTAAGATGTTCCTTTTTAATTACCGGGGTAGTATTGTGGTTTGTCAGTAAGGCCAGTCAGTATTGTGACAGCTACAGTGTAGTAGTTTGAGACGGACTCTTTGCTCATTGCAGAGACTGTTTCAGAGCCAGAGGTTTTACTGCCCATCCCATCAGCCTGTCTACTCAGCTGGAACTAATACTGCAATTGCAGACGTGTTTGTGTGTCTGTGTGTGTTTTGAAAGAGAAAGTGAAAGGGATAGACTAATGAGAATAGGGTTACTGGTGTCTAGTTGAATAAGACATTTCCAAAGGACTTATTGCACTGTTGGTTGCTTTCTGGTGTAGGTAGTCGGATGCATTTTTTCATATTGTATTATTCTTCCCACAGCCGTTGTGAGCTGAGACTAATATTGTATTATTATGAAATTAAAACATGGACTGAACAACAAGATCAGAGGTTTTAATAAAAGCTATTTACTCAACCATTGTGGGAGTACTGGTGAGGGTAGGATTACTTGGTTGAACTCCCCTATGTACTCTGAGTTAGAGTGAGCGACAGCCATATTGGTTAGAGAAGCCAACTAGCCCTTGGGTTTTGCCTGCAACATGTCAGGACTTGCACATGAACATAACTGCAGCTTGTTAGTGACACAGGAGTCCCCACCCTGGCATCCCCAGCTGATCACTAGTCTGTTCAGAAATGCTCATTATACGCAAACTAACCTTACACCTCCCTGTGACTAGTACCACCCTAAAATCAGGTAGCCCAGTAGGCACGCACAAAATGACTTACCTCACCTTTTCAGGGGAATCCTGAAAATCCTGAGAATCCTCACACTGGGAGATCTACTGACATAGAAAGTAGCCTCTGACATAGAACATTCCATCCCAATATGTAGGCTATATTACAACCCATTCCCATAACACACTGTAACCTCTCCCCCCAGTATATGTAGGAGGATGACTCCGCATCAGCTTGTTTTTTTGGCAGGGTATTGAGTTCTGGACTTTTCTCCACATTGCTCCTGTTGATGGCATTAACTAAAGCAAGCAGAGCGGAAACCACCGGGAGCTTTATGAATGGCATCCTACAGATGGGAACGGATTAGGCCTCGCTCTCATCCAGTTACAGCGCCAGGTGGCTTTTTTTTCCTCCAGCAAAGGTGTTACACTTAATCCCATTACGTCGCTGCTAAATCTCACAGACATCAAAATGATCACCCACCCTCTCTCTCTCTCTCTCCCTGTCCTCCTGCCCCTCCCACGCAACCTACCCCCTCCTGCTCACTTTCCATCCATTCTCTTTCCGAGTGACTGGAGGTGGCTTCACCTGAAAAGAGTCCAAATCTACAGGCAGCTGCTGTTTTAGCTGGCGCGCCGACTCGCTGCGAATGCCAATCTTGATCCAATTTCAGCTCGCTGGTGGCCCCTTATTCCCCTGTCCAATAACTTGTCTGCTGGAAAAATCCCACTGCTACAAATCAAGTCTATAATCCTAGCAAGGGACCTCATGTCAATCTCGTCTTCCAAACCCATGCTGCAGGTTCCCCCTTCTTTCTCTCTCTCTCTCTTTCAGTCTATTGCTGCTTGGCCTCTGGGGACGGTCCTTAAGTCCCACGTCTCCTTAGAAGAATAGATCAGCGATCACGAAACATGACCTTCCAAAACCTTGATATGGCAATATTGTGACCCTTGGGGCATTAGACACAGGTGAGGATTAGAATTTTGCATAATAAGATTAGACGCTGACTGAATGATATCAAGGGAGGATCCATATGTGGCCGGCTGGCTCACTGTCGCCTGCTGTAGGCTGAGGGATACGTGTCACAGAGGGGGGCAGCTGAGGAGCTGCTGGAAATCAAATGGGATTGGGTTCTGAATTAGCTGGCCATTCCCAGCCACTGGTGTCCCATACTCACAGGGTCAGACTCCATCCCCCACAGCTGCATGTGTGGGGGTTAGGTTGGCTTATATTTACAGTCCAGTTACTCATATGTAGGTTTCTCCCCACAACCACAGGTCGATGTCAACTCAGCTTCACTTATAACCCACTTGAATTTGGTTTACCAATAAACACTTTAAGAAGGCCTGAATAAAGCGAAGTAGAGGAGATTAAACAATTGATGACTTTTTTTTGTTTCTCAATGTCTTTAGAAAGTGACATCCGGTGTATTTGCCACTGCTGTATTCTATATACATATGTACAAAATGAATGCTTCATTGAATAAATCAGTAAGTGTCACTACCACAAGTAAACCCACAATGAGCCGAACCTTTCTCCTCTGTGTACCGGTTCCTTTCCACCTCACGGAAAGTTGTGTGACCGTGCTTCTTGCTCCACCACAGGGTGACCCCAGGGTGTGGGAAACGGGCCCGTCCATCCCCTCGCTGAGCGGATCAATAAGCATTGGACACAATATCGACCCGCCGTCCCCCCAAATGACCATCAGGGAGTGAGCGTTGGCCTGCAGCCCAGGATATTCTACAACTGGTGGACACACAGGACAAGGGAAACACTTTCAGGCAAGGGGTGCAAATGGAACAATTTGAGTCAAAACGTAACACACAATATAGTGGGTAAAACAGTTGACTTTGCTCCTCCTTTACTGAACAGTTAGACTTGGTTAGCATTCTAACGGCGGTGTCAACGTGATCCTATTTGGATAATTTTTACGTGTTTGTGTGTCAAGAATAATCAGCCCATGTGTTTGATGTTCCCCAGGCTGAGATTGAAAGAACTGGACTAGCACGCTAAATCATTAAGTTGACCATAAGCGCTGATCTTTATGGCTGTTTAAATAGCACCATTACAAATGAGGGTCACTGCCTACCATCACGAAAACACATGTCACCTGACTATCTCCTAGCAGAATCACGGGAACGTATGGAAACCAGAGTAGAGATGGCTTGTCTTCGACCTCTCTGTAGGATCGCCCGTGTTCCACTGATGCCCTGAGGCGGTGATAGATAGTGATCAGTGGTAATCAGGCTGTTATACCCACACAAGCCAGATGGAAGGAGCTGACTGACATGCTAGAGAGGGCCAGGGCCAGCGAGAGTGATGCAGGCAGGCTGCCTGCTAAAAGCTAGGGAGACATGCTCCCATTACAGTTCTAAATTAGTCAAACATGAGAGGAGAGGGTCCGGGCTAAGCAGCTGAGGAGGAGGCAAAGCGGATTACAGGAAGCCCCGGACCCGTTTCGCATTGTTAAACGTGATAATGAAGCAGAGCAGAGGGATCGCAGATGGGAGTCTGGAGACAGGAAGAGACAGGAAGAACTTGGTTAGCTACAGGAGGAACGTCTGGCGTAAATTACGTTGAGTATTGACGTGGTGTTGAGACCATTTGTTGTTTATTCGTTTTGTTTAGACAATCTTGTACAAACCCTATGTGGCTGCTGTGAGGACTGACATTATGTTGGACATATTCAGAACTGTGAACTAACACCACAACTCATTTGTGTGAGACATATTATCTTAGGCCAAATAGTTTCGAAAACGATTGACTTTGAACGACGACTTAATGGACTCACTGATTGACTAAGCAGACTGTAGCTAATTTGCCTATCTCATGTGATTTGTGAATTCCTGTGTTATCTCCTCCTGGGGGTAGTAGAAGGCGTTACTCCCCTTTGGCCACAGCTCTGTGTGTGTCGAGGCTGAGATGAGATGTACCCAGACTGTAGGCAGGTTGGTCTAATCATGATGTGGGTTTAAGGTGAGGCTTCCAGTGGTGTTCACACTACTTAGTGTATGGAATGATGTCAGGGGAGGGAAGCAGACACCTGCCTCAAGTCCCCTCAGTGAAGTGCACACTGCACAGTTCACCTGAAGTGTTCACACTTCGCGCTAACCCTTTTCCCCCTCTGGATCTGAGAGGTTTAAGAAAGGACATGTTGTTCTTCGCTATTGTTTAATTGATACTTCACATTGTAAATGTGGACAGGAACAAATAAAGGAACAAATAAATTGTTGTTTTAACGTTGCAGTAACTTAGAAAGTTGTTTTGTCATTTCGAAAGCGTAATGTATGATGAGGAGATATCTGTCATTGGTTGCCAGGGTACAGAACTGGCAGGTGGTTTGAAGAGAATGTGGGCCAATCACATTTCCCATTGATGCTGTGGAATCCGAACCTGTGGGTGTCGAGACTGAAGACGCTGACCTCAACAGGTCTCACAATATCACCAAAGTCTCTGGCCTCTGGGACTCTTTTGTAAAGCCCAACCAAGAGTTTATTCACCAATGCAAAGCATCTGAGAGCAAAACGAGCAAAGCCTTTTTTTTGAGAAAGGAGCCAGGCCACAACGGTTGAGATGACTGATCTGTGGTGGAAAATGTCATTTTTACCCCCCCCCCCCCTCTACCATGAGAGGAGTGGTCACCCCTAAAACAATCCTGGGCCGACTAATGGCTCCTGCAGATTTCATTTGTTAGACGCCATAGAAAGCTCACCACAATAGGCTCCATCTTGAGAAGGCCCATCTGGAGGCCTTTTAGATCCTTTGAACAGCACAAAGGGTCGCTGACCTAGAAACCCATCAATAAAAGACAATCCCTCCGAAGACAAATTGAAGAGCAGGGGAATCTCTTGTCTTTCTGCCTATAGCTCTCCTCGGTTGTGTGGGTGACACAGACATTCTGAGAGGGCTTGACTGTCCCACCCATCACTCAAACCTCTCAATCCAGCGTGGAATATCATTGTATGTACTGTCACTGATTGATAGTCAGTGGCATGCCCATTTGATATGTGTGTGACCCCACTTCCACTGAAAAGGATGTGATGAGATGCTATGTCACCGTGTTTAGTTCCCCAGGAAATGAAGGCCAGATGACCTAACTGACACCCCTGTTCTGTCACAAGATTGTCGTGACAGCCCTGTTTGAGACATCATTCTCTCACCTCTGATGCACCTCTGGGACTCATGCAGTATGGTGCTGAAACATGTTCACGTTCGTCCTCACCTTTATCTCTCTGGGCTCCCGGTTACAAGCAGCAAGTCCCTCACACATGCCATCAACACAAACTGTAGGACAGGGGTCTCAAACTCAAAGCCCGCGGGCACAAGATGCTTTTTTGTGGCCCCAAATTGATTGTTACGGAACGCCATTTCAAATGTGCCCTTGTTGTACATTCTTTCTACATGGGCTCTACATGGAACTGAAAAGGGTTCTATGGGGACAGCAGAATAACCCTTTTAGGTTCTAGAGAGCACTTCTTTTTCTAAGAGTGTAGACATCAAAACTTGTTGTACAGGTCAAACTGAACCATTGTTATGAAACCATGTGCCAAACAAACCGATTCGACCGTTTTGTCTACTTTTAGACCAATTAAAGAAACATGGGCAAAGTGGTAAGTGCTTTATCATTTACCATCCATACTGTATATCAAACTAAATCTGCATATTAGTCATTAGAAAACAGTGTCATCTCAGTGTGTAATTAAGCAATAATGCCGGAGGGGGTGGGTTTTATGGCCAATATATACCACGGCTAAGGCCTGTTCTTATGCACGACGCAACACGGAGTGCCTGGATACAGCCCTTAGCCGTGTGTCACGCGCGTCGTAAGAACTGGACCAAGGTGCAGCGTGGTTAGCTTACATATTCCTTTTTATTAGAATGTCGCCAACAAAAACAATAAACAATACAAAACGACCGTGAAGCTTAACAGGGCAAAGTGCCACAAACAAAGTTAACTACCCACACTGAAGGAGGGAAAACGGGCTACCTAAGTATGATTCCCAATCAGAGACAATGATAAACAGCTGTCCCTGATTTAGAACCATACCCATCCAAAACATAGAAATAAAGAAACATAGAAAACAAAACAGAATGCCCACCCCACATCACACCCTGACCTAACCAAAGAGAGGAATAAAACAACTCTCTAAGGTCAGGGCGTGACAGTACCCCGACTCCGGCCGCAAAACCTGAACCTATAGGGGAGCCGCAGTGGTGGCTCTGGTGTGGGACGTAGACCCCGCCCAACCTCTGGCTCACCCCACTTTGGTGACACCTCTGGTGTGGGGACCCTCGCCGCTGACCCCGGACTGGGGACCCTCACTGCAGGCCTCGGACTGGGGACCCACACTGCGGGCCCCGGACTGGACACCCTCGCTGCGGGCCTCGGAATGGGCACCCTCACTGCGGGCCCCGGACTGGGCACCCTCGCTGCGGGCCCCGGACTGGACACCCTCGCTGCGGGCCTCGGACTGGGGACCCTCGTTGCGGGCCCCGGACTGGGCACCCTCGTTGCGGGCCCCGGACTGGGCACCCTTGCCATGGATCATCACTGGAGGCTTCGTGCCATGGATCATCACTGGAGGCTTCGTGCCATGGATCATCACTGGAGGCTTCGTGGATCATCACTGGGCTGGAGAGACACACAGGAAGCCTGGCTCTGGGAGCAGGCACAGGACTCACCAGGCTGGGAAGACATACAGGAGGCCTGGTTCTGGGAGCGTGCACAGGATACACTGGGCCGGGGAGGCGCACTGGAGGTCTCGAGTGTAGAGCCTGCACAACCCGTCCTGGCTGGATGGTTACTTTGGCCCGGCAAGTGCGGGGCGCAGGCACAGGACGCACCGGGCTGTGCAGATGCACCGGAGACACAGTGCGCAGAGCCGGCGCAGGATATCCTGGGCCGTAGAGACGTACTGGCGGCCAGATGCGCTGAGCCGGCACCCTCCAACCTGGCTGGATGCCCACTCTAGCCCGGCCGATTCGGGGAGCTAGAAGGTAGCGCACCGGGCTGTGAACGCTCACTGGAGACACCGCGCACTCCACCGCATAACACGGTGCCTGACCAGTACGACGGTCGCCACGGTAAGCATGGGGAGTTGGCTCAGGTCTCCAACCTGACTCAGCCAAACTCCCTGTGTGCCTCTCGTGCCTGCTCCGTTGCCGTGACTCCTTGTAGCGAAGTCGTTCCTCCCTCGCTACTTCAGCCTGTTTCCATGGCAGGGTCTTGTCCCCTGCCATAACCTCCTCCCATGTCCAAGATGTCCTCCATTCTCTCTTTTCCCGGGCCCAGGATCCCTGCTCCTCATGGCCACGCTGCTTGGTCCCTTGGTGGTGGGTAGTTCTGTCACATGCGTCGTAAGCAGTGGACCAAGGTGCAGCGTGGTTAGCGTACATATTCCTTTTTATTAGAATGTCGCCAACAAAAACAATAAACAATACAAAACGACCGTGAAGCTTAACAGGGCAAAGTGCCACAAACAAAGTTAACTACCCACACTGAAGGAGGGAAAAAGGGCTACCTAAGTATGATTCCCAATCAGAGACAATGATAGACAGCTGTCCCTGATTGAGAACCATACCCGGCCAAAACATAGAAATAAAGAAACATAGAAAACAAAACATAGAATGCCCACCCCACATCACACCCTGACCTAACCAAATAGAGAAATAAAACGTCTCTCTAAGGTCAGAGCGTGACACCGTGGCATATTGACCATATACCACAAACCCCTGAGGTGCCTTATTGCTATTATAAACTGGTTACCAACGTAATTAAAGCAGTAAAAGTTAATGTTTTGTCATACCCCTGGTATAGAGTCTGATATAACATAGCTGTCAACAAATCAGCCTTCAGTGCTCGAACCACCCAGTTCATAACTGTCTATAAGATGTTCCATCGTTTTATGATGTGGTGTTGACCCCTGGAGGGAGACAAGGCTGGGTCAGTGATTGACAATCAAATAATAGGCTCCCGAGGTATTTCCCTAATTCCCAAAATGCATGAAAATGAACAGCAGAGATGAACTGTAATATTTAAGGCAGTTGTATGTGTCTTTTGAACATACATTGTAATTTATGGTTCAATCAGGGCTCTTAATAATGACCTTTAATCTTTTTTTTGGTCAGTAATCAGTAAAGGTCATCGGTGATCGCCCGTCATGTCTGTGACAATGCGAGCCGGTAACAGATGTTAATTTTTGGACCATTACTGTCCCTCTCCCCCTGTTTTCCCCTGTTGGAGGAGCCCTGTATGTGCCCTATGGCAAACAGCGTTGCTTCTCCCATGTGGTGAGAGAGAAAATCTAACGGACTGTAATTACCCCTCTGCTATGAGACTGATGGAGACGAGCCCCATCACCATCACCTACCTTAGATATCATATTTTACTACCCACCAATTTATCCATCATGGCTAAAAGCATTCGAGGTCTCTATTGTTGTCGGAGATGAGATGACGGAACGCAGACGGTGGGATTTCAATCTTCAGAAATTACACTGTTTTGGGAGAAAGACAAATATGTTCAGAGTGATGGAAGAGAGCATTCCTGTTGGTGGCTCCCCTCTGTACTTATTTGGACAGTGAAAATAACGTTTCATTTGGCTTGCTACTCCAGCATGTTGGATTTGAGATCAAATGTTTTATATGAGGAGACAGTACAGAATGTCGCCATTTGTATTGTCTGTTCATACACACCTGTTTTACCATTTAGAAGTGAATGTACTTTATGTATCTAGTCCTGCCATTTGTCATAAGTATTTGCACAAATTGACTTATAGTGTATTTCATTTAGTCCAAAGTTTAGTATTGGGTCCCATATTCCTAGCATACAATGGCTACATCAAGCTTGTGACTCCACAAATGTGTTGGATGCATTTACAGTTTGTTTTGGTTGTGTTTCAGATTATGTTGTGCCCAATAAACATGAATGCTAAATAATGGATTGTGTCATTTTGGAGTCACTTTTATTGTAAATAAGAATAAAATATGTTTCTGAACACTTCTACGTTAATGCGGATGCTGCCATGATTACGGATAAGCATGAATTAATTGTGAATAATGATGAGTAAGAAAGTTACAGAGGCATAAATATCATACCCCCCAAAAAATGCTAACCTTGATGGTAATGGTGAGAGGTTAGCATGTTTTTTCGCGGCATGATCTTCATCCATTTGTACGTTTATTTTCTCCCTCCAAGTACCTTCAAATGGCGGGATTTAAATACATAAAGAGCATTCATTTCCAAACGGTAAAAACAGATATGAAAATTCTCTCAAAAGGCGGCATATGTATGAGCCTAAAAAATAGTTTGAGCTTCACTGTTCAAAACATACGCAGGGGAGAGTTTATCTTCACCTGCACTACCAGTCAAAAGTTTGGACACCTACTCATTCAAGGGTCTTTTTTTATTTATACTATTTTCTACATTGTAGAATGATAATGAAGACATCAAAAGTATAAAATGACACATATGGAATCATGTTGTAACCAGAAAAAAATCAAAATATTCTATATATTTGAGATTCTTCAAAGTAGTCACCCTTTGCCTTGATGACAGATTTGCACACTCTTGGCATTCTATCAACCATGATTAGGTGTGTCCAAACTTTTGACTGGTACTGTATATGACTGACAGATCTTGTAACAATTAGTTTGTTTGTTAAGGCTCCAAAGAATGTATAGAATACTTAGATATTCTGTTTTAAGACTGTATGGCATATTGCAAATATTTGGACATCATATTTGGCATTTGGACGTTAGAGCCTACAGGACATTATTGAAAATAAAATCTCTCTTTTATTAGTGTGTTACTACCACCATTTGTCTTACATTATGGAATAGGGTAAATATTAGCATGGATCACAACATTGATGTTAGTTATCCAACCCCTTGCTCCAGACATGTTGACCTATCTGTTCTCAGATACCTAATTGGTGCTGCACTTGTGACCGTGGCGAAGCATTGAAACATACCTGCTTGTTATAGCTATTCGTCTAATTCCAACTTTAACTAGCTATAGTTATACTCCACCACTTATCCAGAGGAATAACCTTGTTAGACCCGTAAACGGTCTTCACGTAAACATTCTGGATCAGTCAGGCTGATCTGAGGGTTCTAAAGCGTGTTAATAGTGCTCTGGGTTATGGCTTCCTTTTAATGACACCCCAGAGTATGGAGTGGAGTGAGGGGCCACATTGTGTCTGTGTTTGCCAGGACGCAGAAACAGGGTGGTGGAAGCTGGTGCACATCAGCAGACAGATGGAGGGTCATTGTGGATGGTTTGATTGATAGTGGGTGTGGGGTCAAACGCTTAACCTCCTGGTTCCTACGTATGTTAAAGATGGGGCAGGGCAAGTCTGGCACTGTTTGTCTGGGAGAGGTGAAGTGGTATGGATGTGTATGTTTCTTTACTTGATATGCATTTTTAAATAAATATGTTATATTTTGTTTCATATGATAGACTCTGAAGGGCGTGCAGTTGTGTGAGTGCATGCGTCCTTGTGTGTGTGTGTGTGTGTGTGTGTGTGTGTGTGTGTGTGTGTGTGTGTGTGTGTGTGTGTGTGTGTGTGTGCACGTGCGTGCAGCATTTAGGTGTTGCCTTTTTGTGTGTAATAAGGGAGAAAGGTATTTGTCAGTGTGTAGGTTGCTCAGTCCAATGAGATGAGCACGCCTGTCTCACTCTGTCAGATCGCTCAAGAGTGACTTCGAAACTGGACGTATAGCCATGTCCACAGGACGTCATGAAAATGCCTTCAAAACCAGCCACTAGGGGCAACAGTGAATTTTTTTTATTTTTTATTTCACCTTTATTTAACCAGGTAGGCTAGTTGAGAACAAGTTCTCATTTACAACTGCGACCTGGCCAAGATAAAGCAAAGCAGTGTGAACAGACAACAACACAGAGTTACACATGGAGTAAACAATTAACAAGTCAATAACACAGTGGAAAGAAAAAAAAAGTCTATATACATTGTGTGCAAAAGGCATGAGGAGGTAGGCGGATAATTACAATTTAGCAGATTAACACTGGAGTGATAAATGATCAGATGGTCATGTGCAGGTAGAGATACTGGTGTGCAAAAGAGCAGAAAAGTAAATAAATATAAACAGTATGGGGATGAGGTAGGTAAATTGGGTGGGCTATTTACCGATGGACTATGCACAGCTGCAGCAATCTGTTAGCTGCTCAGATTGCAGATGTTTGAAGTTGGTGAGGGAGATGAAAGTCTCCAACTTCAACGATTTTTGCAATTCGTTCCAGTCACAGGCAGCAGAGAACTGGAAGGAAAGTCGGCCAAATGAGGTGTTGGCTTTAGGGATGATCAGTGAGATACACCTTCTGGAGCGCGTGCTACGGGTGGGTGTTGCCATCGTGACCAGTGAACTGAGATAAGGCAGAGCTTTACCTAGCATGGACTTGTAGATGACCTGGAGCCAGTGGGTCTGGCGACGAATATGTAGCGAGGGCCAGCCGACTAGAGCATACAGGTCGCAGTGGTGGGTGGTATAAGGTGCTTTAGTAACAAAACAGATGGCACTGTGATAAACTTCATCCAGTTTGCTGAGGAGAGTATTGGAAGCTATTTTGTAGATGACATCGCCGAAGTCGAGGATCGGTAGGATAGTCAGTTTTACTAGGGTAAGTTTGGCGGCGTGAGTGAAGGAGGCTTTGTTGCAGAATAGAAAGCCGACTCTAGATTTGATTTTAGATTGGAGATGTTTGATATGAGTCTGGAAGGAGAGTTTACAGTCTAGCCAGACACCTAGGTACTTATAGATGTCCACATATTCTAGGTCGGAACCATCCAGGGTGGTGATGCTAGTCGGGCGTGCGGGTGCAGGCAGCAAACTGTTGAAAAGCATGCATTTGGTTTTACTGGTGTTTAAGAGCAGTTGGAGGCCACAGAAGGAGTGTTGTATGGCATTGAAGCTCATTTGGAGGTTAGATAGCACAGTGTCCAAGGAAGGGCCAGAAGTATACAGAATGGTGTCGTCTGCGTAGAGGTGGATCATGGAATCGCCCGCAGCAAGAGCAACATCATTGATATATACAGAGAAAAGAGAACCCTGGGAGGAGGTGCTCTTGTTCTCCATGGACTATACAGTGTCCCAGAACTTTTTGGAGTTAGAGCTACAGGATGCAAATTTCTGCTTGAAGAAGCTGGCCTTTGCTTTCCTGAATGACTGCGTGTATTGGTTCCTGACTTCCCTGAACAGTTGCATATCGCGGGGACTATTTGATGCTATTGCAGTCCGCCACAGGATGTTTTTGTGCTGGTCGAGGGCAGTCAGGTCTGGAGTGAACCAAGGGCTATATCTGTTCTTCGTTCTGCATTTTGTGAACGGAGCATGCTTATCTAAGATGGTGAGGAAGTTACTTTTAAAGAATGACCAGGAATCCTCAACTGACAGGATGAGGTCAATATCCTTCCAGGATACCCGGGCCAGGTCGATTAGAAAGTTATGGAGCGTTTGACAGTGATGAGGGGTGGTCGTTTGACTGCGGACCCGTAGCGGATACAGGCAATGAGGCAGTGATCGCTGAGATCCTGGTTGAAGACAGCGGAGGTGTATTTGGAGGGCCAGTTGGTCAGGATAACGTCTATGAGGGTGCCTTTGTTTACAGATTTAGGGTTGTACCTGGTGGGTTCCTTGATGATTTGTGTGAGATTGAGGGCATCTAGCTTAGATTGCTTAGATTGTAGGACTGCCGGGGTGTTAAGCATATCCCAGTTTAGGTCACACTTAAAATTAGTAGTTTGAACTGTTTGGGTATGGACCTGGAAAGTATGACATTACTTTGCAGGCTATCTCTGCAAGAGACTGCAACTCCTCCCCCTTTGGCAGTTCTATCTTGACGGAAAAGGTTAAAGTTGGGTATGGAAATCTCAGAATTTTTGGTGGCCTTCCTAAGCCAGGATTCAGACATGGCAATACTATTACCATAAAGTATGCTTGGGTTTTACTAGGGCATTGTGACGGGATGGTGGATGGGCGTAATCCCATGATTTATTTTTAATCCCTGACTCTGGATCAGACGGTTGTGTGTTCGATACCAGTGGTGGACTGGTATTATTTTTGTATTTACCCTATCCTAAACCTTAACCGTTCTTAACCGTCTGAATTGGCCGTTTGGAGCAACTTCGAAAACATTCAGATAAACGTCTAATTCTGCAGTGAGACTGTGAGAGCTTGTTGGTCTCACCTGGGACCCCCCCTTTTTGTCATATTAAACCTGACCACTGTGAAGAGTGTGATCTCCTAGGGGAGCCTTTATCTCAGGGCTGCAGAACAGCATTGGGGGTGAGGGCAGGGGGGTGGGAAGCAACAGGTAAGCCCCCCTATACACACACCCACACACATGTGTAAACACACACACACAAACACACACAGACACACACACACACACTCAGAGGCCGCAAACCGAAACAATGACCAGCCCTGGGAGTTAGATGAGCATTTAAACAGGAATTACCTTAATGACAGGCGACAGGGCACTGGTGGCCTTGGCTGCTGATTGGTCCTGGCTCCTAGCTGGACTAATGAGGGGGAGCTGGTGTCAGGAAATGTGGCTGCACTAATTTAAGGTGTTATTTTCGAGACAATAGCTTGTTTTTGTTATTGTTATTGCATTGGAAAGGTGACGCTCCAAGGGACATTGAAGCATCTCACATCTCTCTTTCTTTCTTTCTTTCTTTTTTCTTTCTTTCTTTCTTTCTTTCTTTCTTTCTTTCTTTCTTTCTTTCTTTCTTTCTTTCTTTCTTTCTTTCTTTCTTTCTTTCTCTCTCTCTCTCTCTCTCTCTCTCTCTCTCTCTCTCTCTCTCTCTCTCTCTCTCTCTCTCTCTCTCTCTCTCTCTCTCTCTCTCTCTCTCTTTCTTGCCGGTTCCTCATCTTTTTCTCTACATCTGTTTCTCTACAATAGGCCTATGTGCTGCCCAGGTGTCCTATTTTTTCCCCCTAATTCATGTTTACAGTGTGTCAAAATGTCTCACATTTTTCTCACACTCTTGTGTTATTTATATATTGTGTGTGTTGTTTTAATCAAGAGCCCAAAAAAGTGCACTTTCCTGGCTATTTCCTGAACTCATGCAAAGCAGCAAATCAGCAGTTCTCTGTGCTATGGTGTCCTTAACTGCAGTGGTTCCCTCAGAATTATGTTTGTTTTACTGTGGCAGCAGTTGAACGCTTGCCATCGTCGATCAGCCGGGCTGATACCAGATGATTGATTTGAAATGATGCCTGAATGAGGACGCGGCTAAAGTTGTTAGCGTGTTTATTTCCCATTAAGATAAATGGAGTGTTGCCTCAGCAGCCGCTCCCGGTCAAACACAGAGCCCCTCATAAAGATGATTGAAAGCTCTGTACACACATTCATCCACGTGCTGAATTACACATAACGACACCAGACACAAAGCGGTGCAGGCAACTGACAACACTGGAGCCCCGAGCAATCCCTTTCTTGTGCTCAAATCCTCTAGGAGTCATATTTTTGTGTGAAATGTTTGCAGTTGGTGAAGGTGTAGTGTGGTATAATTGTGTGTAATGGGGGAGGGGAGGGGGGGGTATAGAGACTTGTAGTGAGGAGCACAGAGGGGGAAAGGTCCACCGCACTGAGGACTGACAGCATGGGCAGGCCCCAGTAATGGGCCACTTTATAAAAACAATTACAGATGCTTGAAGGTCCTGGCTCTGTTTTGCTACTTAATCTCACTTCGCTGACCACAATTGGACAGGCATATGAGCAAGCACCATAGCGCCTTGTTGCATGACACGCCTTTTTCCGTTTCTCGGCATCCGTGCGGTTTCCTGAATGTAAAAAAAAAAGAAGAAAAAAAAACAACTTCTGAATGGAGCCAATAAAATGGTTCATCCATGTGTTGGAGAGTGTGTGGCGAGCACTTGTGATTTGTCCCAAACCACTGCACCCTTTGTGGTTGTTCTAGTGTGTGTGATGGTCAGACACAAAGCTTATTTAACTCGTCGCATTTATTCCAATGCACAATCTGTTCACTTAGTCGCCATTACGTCTTGTTCAAAGAACAATGGATGTGGCTCTCGTGTCAAAAGTCAATAACTGAGTCTGTTCGATGACATAGGGGCCTGACAACGTCAGCAGAATGATGAAGTACCGTTATTGCAGGACCGGTTCCATAAACGAATGAGCCACCTATGTAACCAGGCGGTTAAGGCTTTCTAAATAAAAATGAAAAGGTGCCGTTGTCCTTTCAATAAGTCATTTGTCTACTTGAGGCAATATTTAAACTGTCACAGCATGAAATCAATTTTCTGCCTTGGTTCATTTCAAACCGTAGGTTTCTAGCACATTAGTATCGCAATTAGAGGCCTGGGCTATCGGAGTCTAGTCTCTCTGAGAGAGCCGTCTCTACTGCTGACACTTTCATTCCCCCTTTCTTCTCCCCTCGACCGTCCCTCTAAGAAGGTGACAGGCGCGCAGCCTAATCGCCACTGATAATAAATTTATCAACTCTTAAAACTCCTGAGCGCTGAATGGGCTTCACCCCAGCCATTGAGCGCGGGCAGATTACTCACGCTTAGTTGGCTCTAGGTAGGGTTTTGCAAGCTTCCCCACCAGGCCTGGGAATCGGCTGTATTGAGGCCCATTCACAGTCCCCTGACACAGAGCATGCTTTTACTGCAGACTGTTGTATTATGAGGGAATCCCAGCCGCCCACCCCAACTTGTCCCAGCTATACTCTTTCTTCTGCTTTAAGAAAGGTTATCCCCTACCTTAATCCATATTGCTATGTGGATTAGAGGGAGGGGGGTGGGGGCTGCTGCACACCCCTCAGGATTCCCTCAGAGCCCTCCTCTCCCTATTTCTTCCTGCTTTTCCTTCTTTACAAAGTGCCAATAGGCCCTGCAGAGGATTTGCATCTGAAATGGGCAACCCGGAGCTCCCCTCAATGAAGACATCAGATCAAAGTTCAGCCAGTCAAGGCCCTGCTAAAACGTTAAGGAGGCCGGCCCAACACAAAGGGAAAAAATGAGCGGCGACTAAAACACATTGGGATCCCTTATCCAGATTAAGAGTGGATTATAGCATCCACAATAGACCCGTTTCATTTGAAATCTCAGATAGAATGATTTTACTTTACTTTTTTTTCCAGCTGTACTGAAATGCCCATACTCTCATGGACACGTTGCTAGATTTCGCAATCTAACGTTTGTGTGACAATATGTTGAAGACTAATTCATAACGCATTATGTACTTCAGGTTTTGTTTGGGCACGTAGTATAATATGTATACTATACGTAAATGGTATTGCGTTATCTAATTAGGTTGTGGGAAAGTGTGTTTACGCGACACAGACTACCACTCACCTTTAGAGGACGGTTATGAAGTAGTATGTATGTATAAGGGGAGGGGGACCACAAGGTATGCAAAACAAGGATGTATCCGTATCCCACGTTTCTCTATTTGCTTTATTCTTTAGGCCCTATATACCTAACTCATGATAACTCATATAATACAGCTATACTAGCTGTATTCTTGTATGTGCATCATTCTGGAGCGGTTCAGCTAAATTACACAGAGCCTCACACATATCTGACAGTGCGAGCCTTGACAGAGAGGCCCCTTATCAGCCAGACAAAATGACAGCTCATTGACTAGAAAGGAATCCTTTAGCTGTTGTCTCAAACACATGGCAAATACCCCATGTTGATTCCTTGACTATTAAATTGGGTTATTTTATGATATGGTGTAATTGGTATAAATTGCTCTCCAGGTAATTTGGACCCTGTTGTTTAAATGGGTCCCTTTTCTCCTGACAATGGAGGCAACAGCGCCGTGCCGAGCAGTACTGTACCCTGACGGCTCTCCGTCTATAATCTTAATTAGCTCACACGTTTGCGCTCATGGTTTTTCACATAGCCTAGCTAGCTCGTGTCATTATCTATAGGAAATACGCTCAGTGGGAAGGCCATGATACAATATATTACTCACAAAGGCAACTGTGTGAAATGTGTGCTTTTCTCCCTCGGAACACAGAAACTGGAGAAAGAAGGCAGAGCACTTTTCTCCCATTTAATTCAGGGCCACAAAGTGATGTTTAGCACAGCAGGCTCAGTGGGCACCATTGTTTGTTTGTCAAAAGTTAAAAATGCTTTTCCTCGAAGGGGTCCTCGAGTGTATGTTTGAAGTGATAAGGCTGAGTGTGATTCTTCAGGTGTATTTGTGTCACAAATGTATTTGTGTCACAGGTGTTAAAAATTCATTGTAATTGATGGCTTTTATGCACACTAGCTGGGCGCCACAATGAAAACATGGCCTGCAATTGAACTTATGGTGGAAACACCTGTTTAAAATCAAAGAAAGGCTCTCCTCATTTGTCAAAACTAAAACCCAGAGGGAAATGATCACTTTCTGTGGCTATCTATAAGGATGAATATGACAGATGTTTTGTGTCTGGTGGCTTGTATAAGGTTAGCTGAGATAAACTACAGACTACAGTCTGAGGAAGGTGTTGGGATAAGGTCTCTGCTTCGGACTTTATTGACGATTTATCATTTACACGACGTGTTACTGAATGACAAAATAATACATGAAGCTTCTGTGGTTTTGAAAAAATACGGTAGGAGCAAAATAGAAAACATCTGTGCGCGCACCTGCATCTGTAGGCGAGTGCACGTGTGCACGTGCGTGTGTGCAGCCCACTTGTCTTCGTGTACGTGTCTGTGTGTGTCTGTGTGCGCGTGCATGTGCGTGTGTGTGTGCGTGCGTATGTGCGTGTGTGCATATGCGTGTGTGTGTGTCTGCGTGCGCTTGTATGTGCGTGTGTGTATATGAGTGTGTGTGCGCGCGTGTGTGTGTGTGCGTGCGAATGTGTGTGTGTGTATATGTGTGTGTGTGTGTGTGTGTGTGTGTGTGTGTGTGTGTGTGTGTGTGTGTGTCAGTGGAAAGGGAAGGTGGGGGCTGTTCAGGTGTTGAGTGGCCCTCATTAGTGGCATGTTCATTATGTGCGATTTAGCACTGAAACGTGGCGGCTGTGTCATCTCTTTACTTCGTTAAAACATTCATTCTCCAGAAGGTAACTGAGGCCGGCGTAATGAAGCCATCACAGTCTCAGCAGAATTCCCCCCCTTATTAAGCAGTGGTGCTGATCAGAGAGAGAGAGAGAGAGAGAGAGAGAGAGAGAGAGCGTCCCAGATGACGTTTCAGGCCATTAAATTGATTTGTTGAATTGAGTTATCAATACCTATGACCCCTGTCAAGATAACACTACTGGCAGTTTAGGGGTCCACCTTCACAGTAGCAATGTTAATATTATCCCAACATGTGGCCGCTTTCTCAAACATACAGTATGCACAGTATGGAATATATAGTATGTTTGTCTATTTAGCCGCACTGCGCTGAAGCGTGATTTAGTTAAGTAATGAAAAATGACAAATATGTTTTCTAACTCTAACAAATCTTTCCTCTCTTTAGCAGAAGTTGGCAGAAGTAAGAACATTTTACTCCTCAAATACCTCATATGTTATTTCAGCAAACTGCTTGAATAATGTTTTGGAGAGAGGCCTTCTAAGTAAGCCCATTGTTGTAAGAGTGTTGCAATATAATATAATGTCGTTCAAGTAGTGTTTCTTGTACTGTATTAACGGTAATGAAGGTGCAAGGGTGGTCTGAGGGTCCTCACTTCTTCACCACCACCAACAGACTTCCACCTCCACTGTTATCGACGTACTAATGTTGTTTTCCCCTTCCCCAGGGGAGCCTGCCACGCCTGGGCCTCCAGGGCCTGCCTGCCACGCCTGGGCCTCCAGGGCCTGCCTGCCATCAACAACAGTGAGCAAACTGTTTCCAGGCACCGCACAGGTAAACAACAAGAGCCACGACGGAGAGCCTGCAATATGTTCTCTCTCATTAGCTTCCCCCTTTCCTTTCCCCACAGACTACTGTCACCCCGACAACTCCCTGCACACGCGCACCTACTCCTCTCCTCCTCTTGTAGAGTCTTATTAGGTTCTGTCCCTTCCTAAATGTTTTACGAGGTTTGTTTTTGTTATCTACTGGTATTTCCAAGGAGGATACATATACTGTACATGGCCTTTATTGTGAACTATGTATGTGAATGTATCGGGATATAAAGAAATGGTGAGGTATAATCTTTATTTAGGGTGTGCCTTTGATAAATTGTGTAAAGCCTTTATACTGCAGGGTTGGACTGTTGTGATGTTCTGGTATTTCTCTGTAATGGGGCCGGTGGCAGCCAGACGGAAGGGAGTGAAGACCATTCCTGACATGTGCAAAGTGGACTTCAGGTTGAGGACAACGTGTGGACCCTGACAGACAAGTCAACTTGTCAGATTTGCGGTGGGATTTGCGGTCTCACCGTGCTGATGTCACAACACCGCATCGCGACCTCTCGAACGTTAGAGATGTGCTCAGACTTTTGCCCCCGCGACGACGAGCGACACCGACCAGTCCTACAGCAGCGTCGATCCCTTTTCTCCGTCGTTCATCGTTATAATGGAATGCTGACGGTTCCAAGTCTTGATTCACTCGACGTGGTGTCTTCTCGTCAAATGTGATGAAGTATAAGACATGGGAAGTTTTATCAAGTCAACTTTCCATTTTTTTTAATTGAATGTCAGCTGTGAGGGTTAGGGTTGACGACATTGCCGTGGCGTTCATCAGTTCCTCTTCCATGGCCTGTAACGGTGAAATAACAGCCAACTCTCTCGGCTGCTTGTGGTGTTTGCACTTTGACCCTTTTCAGTGGCTCTGGATTCAGAGATGGTGGGGATGTGTCCTCTGCAGGGAGTCCTGTGCTGTAGATCCCTCTGGATTCAGACATGGTGGGGATGTGTCCTCTGCAGGGAGTCCTGTGCTGTGGATCCCTCTGGATTCAGACATGGTGGGGATGTGTCTTCTGCAGGGAGTCCTGTGCTGTAGATCCCTCTGGATTCAGACATGGTGGGGATGTGTCCTCTGCAGGGAGTCCTGTGCTGTGGATCCCTCTGGATTCAGACATGGTGGGGATGTGTCCTCTGCAGGGAGTCCTGTGCTGTAGATCCCTCTGGATTCAGACATGGTGGGGATGTGTCCTCTGCAGGGAGTCCTGTGCTGTAGATCCCTCTGGATTCAGACATGGTGGGGATGTGTCCTCTGCAGGGAGTCCTGTGCTGTAGATCCCTCTGAAATCAGACATGGTGGGGATGTGTCCTCTGCAGGGAGTCCTGTGCTGTAGATCCCTCTGGATGAGGAGTAAATTGGTCCTTGTCAGGCCCCCCCCCCTCTCTCTCTTTTCCCCAGGGGTTGTCATAGAAACAGACATGTCATAACAGTTCCTTACACTGTCACCAGGCCAAGAAAGACGGTGGCGTCTCGTTTCGGGCGCATTACCCCCGCACGTACGTACACACACACAGAGACTGAGACCTTGCGCCTTTAGCAACTTAACCAATAAATAACGAACATTAGCAGGATAAGGTTATTATGATAAGATGTGTTGGACGTGCTAAACTCTCAGCTCCATCTGTTCAAGCTGTGAACAGATGCCACAGACCTGTCAGACATGTACATTAAAAGGTGACACTATTTCACCTCTGGATTATATGGTCTGAGGTGACGCTTGGTCTAGCAGACTTATTACTGGGCTTTAGACAAGTTGTAATGGTTTGGTCATGTAGTACCATACAGAGAATATGGGTCCGATGTGTGGATGTATTGATCTCCCCTCAGGCCTGAGTCGATAGTGGAACACAGCAGAATATTTTTGGCCCAGGACATCCAGAGGAGAGGGGCCTGCCTGCCTGCCTGCCTGCCTGCCTGCCTGCCAGCCAGCCAGCCAGCCCGTCCCCTTTTGGCTTTCCTCCCTCCCTCCTCTGATTTTTTTTGTCATCTTCCTCAGCGCTCTCATCAAGAGCCCTCATCCGCCGCACACACTTGACGTGCCAAAAAAATGTGAGCCTTGCTTTTGTAAGTGATCCGACATTTTGAAAGGGAGTCTAGACTGTTTTTTAACACTGTCACCGTGGCATTGTCTACTGGCTCCTTGACTGAACAATCGTTCCACATTTTGGTTAAGTTCAAGTGTGCCAAAAAAGAAAAAAAAATCCCCAAAACACGCCCGGCTGTCATTCTGAAGTGGAAACATCAAATAAGTGGCATAGTATAACAACAAGTGTAGCGTTGTTAATAAGACACAGAGGATTTCTTTTGAACCAGGTGTACCTGGGCATCGGCAAAATATACATGTCCCGAACGGGAAAAAAATTGTTTGTTTACTCTAATGCTATATGTTGGAGAATGTTGTAAGAAAAAGGCAAACGCCCACGGATAGAGAACATCAGGTGACGGAAAGTACTACGTCAGAATCCTTCCCCATCTTACTGTAGCTATCAAGCTTCAGACGCTTTCTCTCCATCCTGGCTCCAAAATACCAGTGCATTTCAGAAAGAGTTAAATACGTTGTAATACAATAAGTTATTTATAAGGAAGGGGAGAGGGGAAAGAGGGGGGGGGGGTGAGGAACGGTGGAGGCGGGGAAAGAAGAAGCCGAAGAAATTGGAGAGTGGTGGCGCCCGGCAGTGGTCTGTGGTCCTCTTTTCCCAAGACTCCTGCTGTGCTGTTGTTTAAGCCCAATCCCTCCCTCCTTCCTTCCCTCACTCTCTCCCCAATCCCTCCATCCTCCCTCCTCCCCCAAAACCCCGCTGTCGTCGTGGGCCGGTGGGAAAGCCTTCCATGTTAATAGTTAATTGGAGAGGATGGTGGGATGAGAGGACGAGAGGCTAGAGGGATGAAAAGACGAGTGCAAGGCCCTGTGGGTGGACAATGTCATGTGATTAAACACTTCTCTCTGGTTACCTTGAGCTTATAGTTGTGAAGGAAATGGATGGACTTTTTCAGTTGATCCATGGGAAGATTAGATCCTTCTGATCGCTGGAAGAGGGGCTCAATACATTCAAATGGATTTGATTGGCAGTGAAAACAAACTTGTGCCTGTCTGTGAGCATATGTCGGTGTTTATTACCTATAGGTTATTATGTGTTTCATGAAAAGTCACTTAGTATGAAACGTTATTTGGCGAATTACTCTTCGTTCAATACATTACTTACCATTTTCCATTTGATGTGTTGAAATATTCATCTCCTACAGTATTAATGCCTTGGTGACTCCACCAGACACCACCGTGAGGGGAGAAACTCACGGAAAGGAGTCAGGTCGCAGATTTGTGACGCGGTATATAGTTGCCTACTGACAATACTCTCCCACTGAATCAAATACAGCCTGACGTAGGAAACAACCTAGTAATGATATCGGTTTACTGAACAGACCTTTCCCATTACCCTCACAAGTTTTCTACCATTCTGTTTACCGTTTACATGCTATAGTGTACCCAGACATTTCATTGAGCGTGTACGCTTGCTCGTGTGCATGCTTCTTTGTGTATAAGTAAAGTGTACATTTAGTATGTCCTGTGTTTGTTTAAGTGTGGTGAGTGTGGGTCTTCCCTGGGCCTGGGCTGGGGTCAGAGTGTGGATGGAGAGAGAGTCATCTGGGAAGGCATATGGAGGTCTTGGCTGCTGGTGTAGACAGACTGTGGACAGCCCTATGTCCAAAGTTGGGCACAACTGTTCTATAGGCAGAAGGCAGAGAACCCCTATACTCACCCCTCTCAGACAGGCCAGGAGGGCCCACCCACTCCTAACAGATGCCCAGTTAGTCTGAGCAGCACCGTCTCCAAAGATCAGTCCATCTGTCTAATTAGCAAAGTCTTTACATTTATTCGAGGTTAGGTAGATAGGAGTATATATACTCCTATATATCATATATTAAAAAAGGCATTGATGAATCCATTGAGATTATTCCTTATGCCATTATTAAAAATGGGAAAATATTGTGCCTGAGCTGAATAAATAAGTTAAGTGCGGTCCAATCCTATATTTAAATCCCAAACATTAATTAACGAAACTGTGTAACTTAAACGTGTGTTGCGTGTGTTCAATTCGTTTCCCTTAACGAGGTCTTGCAATGAACACAGATAATGAAAAGTAAAACTTCAAAAGCTCCGCGGTGCAAACGCAGCTCCCCCCATGAATGTTTGATCAGCAGCAGCATTGAACGCTGAAAGCTTCTCACAGTGTTGCTAGTGCCACAATGTACCTTAAAGTTGAATAATAACTCGCTCATGAAGCCCTGCACACTCACTGCTGCTGCCCCCACCCCCCCCCCCCCCCCCCCCCAGGCCCTGAGAGAGCAGGGCAGAGCAGGGGACCAGCCAACCAAATGGCAGGCCAGCCGCGGCGTCCTGGGCTGGGGCCTTCTGGAAGGGTGGAGCAGGGTTGACTAAAGGGGTGGGAGCCTGGGCCAGAGCAGCAGCCAGGTTTCACACAGGAACAGTGGGTGAAAGAAGCTCCCTCGTCCTGCTCTGGGAGAGGCTGGGCACTAGCCAACATCCCAGCGTCAAAAGTCTGCTTACTTACTCCAACAGAAGGCACTCCTATTTAGAGTGAAGAAGCCAAACAGAAGTGACATTGTTTTTTGTTGTTGTTAGGTAACTGTCAATTGGACCTCTGGTGTCAGTGATTGTTTCAAATAGTTACTGGAGTTTGATTTTCCTGCTGTTAGTCTGATGTCTACTTTTAACACTTGCTTGTTCTCTGTGGTTATGTTAAGTCATTTGTCTTCGCGGTTCTGTTGATCACCACAACGGCACGTTTTTGTTCCACGTTCCTACAATGTTTCTGTCATTCATAATGAGAAGGCTCGATCTCTGGGGTATATGTATGTGTGTTAGTGGTCTTTAATACGAGGGTCCAGATGCAAAGGGGGAATGGTCGTTTCATTTCATGCCTCCCCAAACTGCAACTGACCCAAATCTTGACAGTAGCGGTGTTCACGTTTTAAAGTAGGACAAAAAAAACATTTTGGCATGAAAATTGCATTAGGGCAGGGCAACAAACATTGAAAGGGGGGCATGTGAAATATTGAAGAGGTGTTGAATTATTCAGGTCGTCTGGTCATGTGTTACAAAGTGGATTTTTGGGGGGAGGAGCAGAAGCAGGTGAGAGGGTGGGCCAGCAGGGGGAGCGCTACCACCCTCCGTGGTCTAATCCGTGCACCTGGCCCCGTGGCCCTGTGGCCCTTGGCCCACCTGCCTAGGGTAGGCCCTCTCCCATCTGGACCAGAATTGACTTGGCTGTTGCCACTTTCATGTAATTTCCACTGCAGGACAGGTCTAGGGAAGGCCCACTGCAGTTTGTGACTGGGGGGGGGGCGTCCTCACCACCACCACCAATAGGATGGGTGGCTGTTAGGTCTTTATGTCTCACACCGAAACCACTTCAAATGAATGACAGGGAATTCACCTAAACTCTCATCTGTCCTTTCCCTTAGCCGCACATACAGTAGCACCCCCCCCCCCCCCCCCCCCCCCCCCGCCTGAGTGCCCCAGACACCAGCGTGAGCTACTTTAGTGTGAATTGTGTGATTTCCAGACTTTTAATTGCACCTAGCGATTTGCCAAAGAGCACCAGAGCACAGATGACACTATTATTAGGCAGATACCTTGTTCTAATGAAACAGACCATGTGGAACCCCCCCCCCATTATTCTCCCACCTCAAGCCTTGATAGTATAATAATAATAATAATGTCCTGGCTGTTCCCTGTAGGACAATTGATCTATAGCTACGTCATGCTTTATTGGGTGGCTACCTGTCAGTGTTTCTCTGGGCAGAGCTATTACAGAAGCATGTGTAGCCAGGTTGAGTGATCCACCACTGAATCATTCAGAGCACCAGGGAGACAAGTGCTGTGCTGCACTCTAATACAGATACATGATACAAGAACAGAAATGTACACACAACATACAATTTCCATTTTATTTATATATATGTATATGTGTATTGTTATCGACAATTTTATATTTTTCTCCAATGCTTACCCCCCCATGTTTTATTTATTTTCTAAATACCATCAGTGATCGGAATACTGAATTGAAGTAACCTCCAAAAGACAAGCTTTGATTGCTGTTTCAGTTCCGGGTCTGCATTTTTCGGGAGACCCCCTAATCCTCCACCCTGTCCCCCTGCCCCCTGTCCCCTTCCCCCCGTCCCCTTCCCCCCGTCCCCCACTACCCCAGCCTTTCTCAAGTGAATGGGGGCCGCTCTCGCACACAAAAAAAAGTGCATTAGGGCTAAGAGGGAAACATGGCAACTGCTCGCATGTTGTCAAGACAGATTAGTGTGACACGACTCAATCAGACGTTGGCCTCAGCAGACCGGCTCCAGGGAATTTAGATGCCGCACGAGCCCAGCACCTCACTCATCCTCCCCCACCCCCAGCCCCAACTCCACTCCACAGTAATGTCAGCCTATCAATAGTTTTATGATATTGATGTCCCACAGATCAATATTGTAAAAATAAATACAATATTGGGCAAAATAATCTGATGGTAAAGTTGGACAAGTGACCAAGGAAGTGAAGGATTCATTGTGTGTGTGTGTGTGTGTGTGTGTGTGTGTGTGTGTGTGTGTGTGTGTGTGTGTGTGTGTGTGTGTGTGTTTTTTTCTTAGAGTGTGTGTGTGTCTGAGTGTGTGTGTGTGTATGTGTTTCTGAGTGTGTGAGCGTTTGTGTGTGTGTGTGTGTGTGTGTGTGTGTGTGTGTCCTCGCTCGGGTACAGCTTTCTCTCCCTCTCCACTTAAAGGTCAATTTATGAAGGCAGGGTATTTTTAGAAGAGTCATGTTTTTTTATGTCACCCAAGTGTCCTCTTTCCAGCAGAAAGGCCCATGCAGGCAGGTTGTGTGAGAGAAGAGTCTGCTGTGGAAGGCTGGCCCGTATCCCACTGTTTGTTTACTACTGCTGGGATCATTTTGTCATTCATGAGGACACTAACTGAAACGCTTGTCTAAGGCAAATGTGATTGTCTAAAATTCTGTAGAACAAACTTCATTCTGTTTGTTCCGTCGTCACATATGGATTTTATTTCCGTGTTCACCTTGCCTTCACAAATATGAATTCAATACTTTTTGTACAACATCATTTCAATTGTAAGTACTGTTGCGTAGTCTCTCCATCCTAACATTATTTGTGTATCATATTTATCGGTTAGGTCATTCTACATAAGGAAATTACTACTCATACTAAATCAAACTACACAATGCATTTGAAAGTTTTATTTCCAAACAGTGCTGATTCAGAGACCTTCTTGATTTAGCATGATAATATTGTCGACCATGGTCTTGTGAACTCGTCTCTGTTTCCTTTGTGTGTCAGCAGCATTTGTAGAGGGCTGTATGAAACATGCCAGCCTCCCTGTCAGATGATATCAGGCTGAGTGGACTCAGCCGATGCACAGGGCTGCCAGGACACAGGGTAACGTTACGTGGTGCGGTCCGAACAGGATCTCTCATACCCCCCTCCCCTCTCTGCTCGCCCCTCTCCCTGCATTCATCTCACACCAACTGCTGTTTTTGCTTCTTTTCTAAAACGTTCTTATTTTTGTCTGATAGAAGTTGAAGTAGGAGACTGAGACTCTGGCCGTTCCCACATCTCCTGCATAGGTTGGCCTGCCCCCCCCCCCCCCCCCCCCCCCCCCCCCTTCTCTCGGCTCTCCGCATGGTTCGCTCCGTTTGCTCTGTGTTTTGGTAGCTGCCCACTGGTGCAGTTAATAAAATAAAGAGGACTGAGGCGTGCCCTGGGCAGGGTGCAAGGTGATAGCCAGATCTGCTTCCTGTAAATAGGGCGTGTGTGTGTGTGTGTGTGTGAGGGAGGGGAAACACTGAAATACTGTGCGGTTGTGACAAGCCAGCAACACAACCATCTTTTAAGAGCCCACTGCTGCCACCAAATCCCTGAACACAATTAGTTTTCTTCCTCTCTAGCAAGAATGGTTGTTTATCTTGTTCTGCTTCATTACTTGTGCATAATCACAACAGTTTGCTTCATTGCTTCAAGTGTTGAACTCGCTGGGCACAAAAGAAGATGGGGGGAGGGATGTGGCTTAGGGGTGTACTGGGGGATTTTCTAAAATTGTCGAGTCCCCCTTCAAGTCAAGTTTACCCTTCTGGGCTTGTCCACTCATTCGTCCCTAATTTTCTTTTGTTTCTGCGACACCTGCTAGACGTGGGACACACACCTCCACTGACTGGACAGGTGTGGGCGTTTCTAACACAGATGCTCCTGCTTTTAAATGAAACACAAAGCCAACGTCCGTCGAGGAAGGCTATCTGTTTGGGCAGCGAAACTTGGACACCAAAAACAAACAACTGTCTAATGTATTAATTCACCCAGTACAAATGGATGATTTATGCAGAAATATCTCAAATTACAAATTGAATCATTCCCATTGCTCTCTGTTGATATTTGGTAATAATTCATAATTATTTGAATATGCATGCCATGTTGAATATATATATATTTTTTACAATGGTAGCGTAAAGTGCATATGATTTTGTGATATGATTGTGTGATATTGGTATGTAGCGGGAATTCATCAATGTCAAAAAATATAATTGAATGCTTTATTCTGGAAAAATCTGTATCCAAATATTATAAAACAATGTTTACATTGAATGTCAGAGAGAATAAATGAGGAGAAATGGAAGCACAACCTATTTCAGCGCTTGTTCCCACTCCAACAGTGTTTAGTTTGTGGAGACACAGTGGAAGAGCATTTCATTGGTTGTAGTTCATCCATGAGGTGCTCTTTGATAAGGAGATGAAATAAAAAAAGAACAAAAACAAGTTGATGCTGGATAATAAACAATGCTGGAAAAACTTTTGTGCAACCAAACTTTCAGAAGTAATCAAGGCCCTCTCATGTAGTGGAAAAATTAACAGTCTTTATTGTTTACGACTTATGCGTAGCAATATTTATTTTTTTCAACACATCGACGCGTTGCGGCTACAACATCCTTCATCAGGGTGACAAAGAATAGTGGTGTGTATCCCAACTCTCTTAGGAAGTGACTCAATTCATTACCATCTGTAATTGATAAAGGAAAGGAACCTGGGGAAAGAAACACAAACGATTTGAATATGCATGCTGTCTTGAATACGTTTTGACAATGGTAGCATGAAGTGCATATGATTGTGTAATATTTATATATATATATATCAGGAATTCATCCATTTCCAAAAATAGAATCAAATGATTTATTATGGAAAAAGCAGTATTTAAATATTTTAAAACCGTGTTTATATTGAGGTCAGAGACAATAAATGAGAAGAAATGGAAGCATAACATATTGTAGCACTTGTTCCCACTCCAACAGTGTTTATATTGAGGTCAGAGACAATAAATTAGAAGAAATGGAAGCACAACATATTGTAGCACTTGTTCCCACTCCAACAGTGTTTATATTGAGGTCAGAGACAATAAATGAGAAGAAATGTAAGCATAACATATTGTAGCACTTGTTCCCACTCCAACAGTGTTTAGTTTGTGTTCTAATGTGTACTAAAGTCTATTTCGCAACTGTGAAAGGGAGAATCCCTGAGCCTTATCTCCTCGGTTCTCACCCTATGAAGTAAGCTGTTTTTGGGGACGCACATTGCTATTGTTTTCACCCCACATAGGTAAGCCTTCTTTTATTGCAGCATTAAAGTCTTCAAAAAGGTACTTATAGCTCTTGTGGGTGGTCATCAATAATTAAAAGAGATGTGCCTACTTTGGAACATCTTTTGGAATGGCCGCTCTCTCACTCCCCCCGTTCTTTCACTCCCTCTTTCTTTCTCCCTCTCTCTCCAGTCGCCGATTAAATACCGAGCTCGGGCAAGCCATGCGGAACAAAAGTGTGTGAGGACAGTGGAGGGTCTTTGTCGACGTGATAGTTATCTGTCCCAGTCAATGCAGAGAGGTAAGATAATAGAAGGTGTGAAACAAGTGGGCAGCGCTGACAAGCCCGTTTCCATTTGATCTCTCTGAGAGAGTAAGGACTTTAAGCCAGGCCCGTTTGACATAAGAATACCCACTGCTGAATTAGCATAGTCCACCCCCCCCACTCCCTTTTCATGTGCTTGCTGCTCAATTGGGTTGGCACTGCTTTGGTGTTTGGGACTTCACCCTCAAGTGACCACTATGCCCCCTTTGTGACCTGCTGGCCTCTTTAGCCGGCCACTTGATTAAGCAACTTAAGTGTCCTCTTCTCCCCTCCCCTCCCCTCCCCCCCGTGTCTCCCCTAGCGACTGCCCTTTAAAAGATCAACCTTGCTTGGTCCTTTGTAGCTCAGTTGGTAGAGCATGGCGCTTGTAACGCCAGCGTAGTGGGTTTGATTCCCGGGACCACCCGTATGTAAAATGTATCCTCGCATGACTGTAAGTTGCTTTGGATAAAAGTGTCTGTTAAATGGCATATATTATTTAAACATTTTGCTTCCTCGACTCTCCTCCATAAATCAACATGTACTCCATACACTGACAAATGAACTCGCCCTCCACAAATTGTCATTAGAGGTTAACGGTGATAATTAGCCATTGTGACCTCCTTATATGGAGACGTTGTAAATGGTTGGTCAGGAAGACCCATTGTTTCATGTTGGGTCGTTCTTTAAAGAGGAACTGAGGCACTGCGCCAAACCCTTGGAGCATTAACCATCATTCCCTAACAGCCACTTAATGACAGATTTATGAGCCATATAAAGATCCAGGTTAAAAAGAGGTAACGTCCTAATACCATTCTATGATTCTGTGGAATATCTCCACCAATCCTCACAGCTCTCCAAAACCGGCCTCCTTCTGAAGAAAAAAACAAAAAACGTTTTGATCCCATTTCTTCTCAACTTAAGCATCTTAATGAGTAAGATGTAAAAAAAAAAATTTTTTTAAAAGGCACCATTTGACTAAATTATTGTCTTGAATCTTCAGCAAAGGGGTATAATCCTCAATTGGGCCAATTAGTGCGGCCCTGGGTTAGCTGTCCAGAGACAGGCAGGCTGATTAGACCTGACATCAGTCTAGTTCCCACTGCTGCAATGCCAGGTATGATGGGCCCACTTCAAAGGCCCAGAGGCATCAGCAGAGCAAGGATTGGAGGCCAACTTTGGCCCGGCTGCTAATCTCTCGGCTAAAACCACAGCGTTCCTCACACAAAACCAGCTTACCGCCATACAATCATGTGGTATTAAGGTTTGGGTTGAGTCATGCCAATTCTCTTTGATTTTCTGATTGTTGACTAAAAGGATGGCTAGATGGCCAGATGTATGCTGGAAAAAAAACATCAATGATAAAGTGTAAGCTGGTGAATAATTCAAAAATATCTGTGATGTTTTTTTGGGGGTGGGGGTCGCCATCTCACACTTCCTGTAAACTGGGATTCATTTTGTAATGAAAGTACCCATCATAAAATGTAGGTCTATGTCTATGTGTGTAACACTGTAACTCAGTGTTATCAGATCTGTGATTAGCTAATGCAGTCTGTTGATGTATGAATATCCAGTCAGAATGGCCGCATTGTCTCTCTCTCTCTCTCTCTGTATCTACCACTCTCTTTGATGGGGCCTGTCTGGTTTTGAATTGATCTAGCTGGTTTATTTCAGGTCCTGTTGGGTTAGGCTTGGACTAATGCCAGGCTGGCTGAGTTTGACGAGGGAGATAAAGATCAGATTCTGAACTAGATTTGTGAAGGCCACACAAACAGACAGACAGACAGATAGACAGGCTAATAATACAAATATTCAGGTGGGAGGGCATATCAAGAGCATCTGCTTTAGGTCTCTCGTGTGACAGTGAGTTTAGAGCCTCTGCAGGGTTGGATGTTCAGTCTGACACATGATTGACAGGCTGCAGTTGACTGCGATGGGAGGTAGCTACACTCTTAGAAAAAAGGAGTACAAATTCGTTCTTCAGCTGTCCACATAGGATAACCCTTTTTGGTTCCAGCTAGAACCCTTTTGGTTCCAGGTAGAACCCTCTTGGGTTCCATGTATACATACATGGATGTATGCATGGAGCCCAAGAGGGTTCTACCTGGAACCAAAAGGGTTCTACCTTCAACCAAATAGGCATCTTCAAAGGGTTCGGACAGCCGAAGAACCCTTTAAAGTTCTAGATAGCACCTTTTTTTCTAGGAGTGTATGGGTTGAGAGCTAATGGCTGCTGCAGGTGGGAGGCAGTTGTACTTCGTCTCTCACTGATAGCTAAACAATGAAGCAATATGAAAGTATAATTTAGGGAGTTCAATATGATAATTGTGCAATACTGCATTTGCAATTCATATCATCGTTATGGGCAAGAAACCAAAACTTCAAATGATGGCGTCCAGACTGCCCCACATGTTTAGGGTGGACCTGCAGGTACAGTAGAGTTCAGATACAGGTTGACGAGGACTCATTTCCCAGGATTCCCTGTAGTCAGCATTAGGCCTGGAGCTGTGGCTGTGTCAGTCAGGGCAGGTGAGGTATGAGGTGTAGCGAGACTGAAGATTAAAGCTTCTTCCTTGTCCGTCATTAGTTTCACAATGCAAGCTGCTCACCTGGGTCGATAAGGGTAAGAATGCAACAGACAGGCAATTAAAGAGAACTTAAGTGTCTCTAAGTCCCAACACTAAGACTGAACATGACGACGGGGTCAGGGGTTAAGGTTGAGCTTTAGGATCTGTGTCAAATTAACATAGCTTTGTTTAGGAATGTAGATTATTTTCTTACCTGTGCTCGAGGGGCTAGCATCTGATTGGAGACTAAGGTACATTATTAGTAGGGCAAGGAGTTTTTTCTGGCCATGGGACCAGATCAGGTTATAACAAGTGCTCAGAGTTTTACCTGGTCAGGCTACGTGGTCAGACAAAACTCCTGGGCCTTATCATAGCAACAGTACCAAAGGAAATGTAGTGTTTGCTAATGTAGCAGCCCATAACTTTGAAGCTCTCTCATTTCAGAATGAAGGCTGAATTTGATGGAGCTTAAAAAGCTTAATGCTTTTACACCTTTTGTGCCTAGATTGCATTTGAAGTGTTTCTAGAGCTCTGCACTTAACTATTTGTTTTCCCCCCCCGCGCTTTGGAACATATTACGAATAAAGTCCAAATTTGTTATGTTTTGTACAAAATCATAAAAACAAAAATAAGCTTTTTAGTCTTAATTTAAGCTTTGGGTTTAGGCATAAGGTTAGCAGTGTGGTTGAGGTTAGGTTCAAAATCAGATTGTATGACTTTGTGGCTGTGCCAGCTAGTGACTACCCTGCAGAGCTGCCTCCAGTACACGAGTCATCCCAATAACTGCCAACCCAAGCTGCATAAGTTTGGGTCGCCAGTTAAGGTTCTTGTCACCTGGAATACTGCTCTTCTCTGAGCTGTTTGTCAGGTGCTGTCACGCCACCCCTACTCCTATTGGTTGGAATCTAATCTAACATGTTAGCATCAGCCTGCTAGGTAAAATAGGAGCGGAGAGAGTACAGAGAATACGCTACATGGTCAAAAGTATTTGGACACCCCTTCAAATTAGTGGATTTGGCTATTTCAGCCACACCCATTGCTGACAGGTTTATCAAATCGAACAGACAGCCATGCAATCTCCATAGACAAGCATTGGCAGTAGAATGGCCCGTACTGAAGAGCTCAGTGACTTTCAACCTGGCACCGTAATATAATGCCACCTTTCCAACAAGTCGGTTCGTCAGATTTCAACTGTAAGTGCTGTTATTGTGAAGTGGAAACGTCTAGGAGCAACAATTTGACCTAGATTGTTTGTGTGTATGCATTAATATGTAGGCTACGTGTGCCTTTTTAAAAATGTATGTAGTTCTGTCCTTGAGCTGTTCTTGTCCAATGATGTTCTGTATTATGTCATTCTGTATTATATTTCATGTTTTGTGTGGACCCCAGGAAGAGTAGCTGCTGCTTTTGCAACAGCTAATTTGGGATCCTAATAAAATACCAGATACCAACAGCTTAGCCGCAAAGTGGTAGGTCACGCTAGCCCACAGAACGGGAGTGTTGAATCACGTAGCGAATATAACTCGTCTGTCCTCGGTTGCAACACTCACTACCGACTTCCACGCTGCCTCTGGAAGCAACGTCAGCACAGTATCAGTTTGTTTGGAGCTTAATTCAATGGGTTTCCATGTCCGAACAGTCTACCTGCCTGAATACATAGTGCCAGCTGTAAAGTTTGGTGGATGAGGTATAATGGTCTGGGCTGTTTTTCATGATTCGGGCTAGGCCCCTTAGTTCCAGTGAAAGGAAATCTTAACACTACAGCATCCAAAGACATTCTAGACGATTCTGTGCTTCCAACTTTGTGGATGTTCTTGTGGTTGAATGGAAGCAAGTCCCCGCAGCAATGTTACAGCATCTAGTGGAAAGCCTTCCCAGAAGACTGGAGACTGTTATAGCAGCAAAGGGGGGTCAACTCCATATTAATGCCCATGATTTTGGAATGAGATGTTCAATGAGCAGGTGTCCACATACTTTTGGCCATGTATTGTTTCAGAGGACTAGGAAAGAGTTTTAGATTACGTGTCTGTCTCTAAATGTTGAATAATGGAAAATAATGGAAACACTTAATTTAAAAAATGAGAGATATAAAGTATATTGAAAGCAGGTGTTTCCACACAGGTGTGGTTCCTGAGTTAATTAAGCAATTAACATCCTACCATGCTTAGCGTCATGTATAAAAAACAGGCCATTATTTTGGACATTATTTTGGCTACCATGTCTATGCCTCCATAGGATGACAATGCCCCCATCCACAGGACACAAGTGGTCACTGAATGGTTTGATGAGCATGAAAACATCTAAACCCCATGCCATGGCCGTCTGTCACCAAATCTCAACCCAATTTAACACTTATGGGAGATTCTGGAGCGGTGCCTGAGACACCATTTTCCACCACCATCAACAAAACACCAAATTATGGAATTTCTCATGGAAGAATAGTGTCTCATCCCTCTAATAGAGTTCCAGACATTTGTAGAATCGATGCCAAGGTGCATTGAAGCTGTTCTGGCAGCTCGTGGTGGCCCAACACCCTATTAAGACACTTATGTTGGTGTTTCCTTTATTTTGGCAGTGACCTGTACCTCATACATTTGTCCCATTTAACAATTTCAGCACTGAGTGGATGAATGTTGATGGGCCTTTTGCACAGTTTATTACGCAAGGTGTGGCAGGCTGCTATTTTGAGTGGTGCTTAGAGTCAGGTGACTGGTTAAGTGATTTCCAGGTCATATCTAATTAGTGCCACAGCACATCCGGGAAGGCGTGAATAGGATAGGAGAGAGCCCTCCGCTTTACAGAGGCCATCTCCTCCCCGCTTAAGCTTTTAGCTTCCGTCTAGAAGCAGAAATGAAAGAGTGGCAAGTCACCAGCGTGTTCTGACCCTCACTGGTCAAATGGCTACTGTACGGTTGAGAACAGGTGGCTGTGCGCGCGAGGTGTGGCGTGCCAAGCAGAGAGCCCATCATCTCTAGAGCCTTACCTGAACCACCGTCGTCTGGCTACGTCATCTGAACCACCGGCTACGTCATCTGTGAGACACCCGATGAGACAATGAGATCTAACCACCGGTTCAGTTGAGTGTTCACTAAAAACCCCAATCCTCTCTTCACACCACAGAACCTTAGTTTTAAAGATCTATTGTTAAATCCAGAACATCTGTTAAGTGCTGAATCTCCCCCCCCCCCCCCCCCCTCCCCCCCACACACACAACTCCCACATGATCACATTTTGCAGTGATTCTTTAAATAATATTGAACGTGAATTATAGATGGCCCACCTTTCTGAAGTCTGTTGTGTTTCAGTGGAATGCTGGTTCTCAGTGTGGGCCCGGGACATCTCACGCGAACGGACATTCGCTGTGCACATTCAGCACAGCAAATCATTTAGAACGTACATCAAATAGCCATCTATTATTCAGCAGTTTTATTTCAAGTGTGACTGATCAACAAAGTGGAGGTAGCGAGGACGGTGATGGGGCTGGGGTGGAGGGGGTGGAATGGCTTTATTGCATTTGACTTCCCTGCTAAGTGGACAACTTTCGAGCTGAACCAAAACATTTCTCCCCACTTAAAATCTATCTGTTTTCACTTCTTTATTTCAGGGTTGTTGCAAGAGAAACGCATTGGAAGGAAATTTTTTTTTACATTTTTTTAACTGACTTCTCTCCATCCTTTTCAAAACATTCATAACGTGTAACTAAACTGAATTGGCGTAAGTAGAGTTATGTTGTAAACGCTATAGAAAAGATGGTCACGGAGGTCATACACTGGATACAGGTCACTGCCAAAATCGAGGAAACGGCGACCTAAAGTGTCTTGATAGGGCGTTGGGCCACCACGAGCCACCAGAACAACTTCAATGCACCTTGGCATCGATTGTACACGTGCCTGGAACTCTATTGGGGGGATGCAAACACCATTCTTCAACAAGAAATTCCATCATTTGATGTTTTGTTGATGGTGGTGGAAAACCATGCACCGCCCCAGAATCTCCCATAAGTGTTCAATTGGGTTGAGATCTGGTGACTGGTGACAGCCATGACATATCATTTACATAGTTTTCATGCTCCTCAAACCATTCAGTTACCACTTGTGCCCGGTGGATGGGGGCATTGTCATCTTATGGGGGCATAGACATGGTAGCCAAAATAATGGCCAAAACAATGTCCTGCACAGCATTTTTATACATGACCCTAAGCATGATGGGATGTTAATTGCTTAATTAACTCAGGAGCCACGTGTGGAAGCACCTACTTTCAATATACTTTGCATCCCTCATTTAGTCAAGTGTTTTCATCATTTTGGCGGTTACCTGTATCTCGCAGAGTATCGTTAGCTTCTTCTTATTTTGCCTTTTAGAGAGAGATTATGTGTATTTAGTTACTTCGATGATAGGGTATTAACAGGCTATTAAACCATCCGAATATACTGTAAATTGAATTTGAATTCGAACTGAAATGAAACAAGACAACATTTCCCGGTAGTGGACTATTAGCCTTCTGCTTGGACTCCACCACGATGGCCCATTGAGGTTTCAGTAATAACACTTGAGGGTTGAGGTTGAGGATTAGTGTGTATCAAGGTATGTCTCGAGGCATTTCAGGAATGTTCATGTTGTTTATAATCCTCTAACATGTTGGAATATTGTTGGGTCCCACCTTCCCTGTCTGTTGTTCTGGCTATGCAGGCAGAACTAGCACCAGTTCATTCCTCTGTCCTTTATACCATAGTGGCTAGTCCAGAACCAATTCATGTTGTATTGTTGATTCATAGTCATGAAATGTCTGTCAAATGGTGGCTGTTTATGAAATGGCTCCTTATTTGCGACTGCACTCAGGAACACGTAAAAGGGGGAGGCAGCCCTTGTCACTGGAACTGCCGACTGTCCAGTCTTTATCCAGGAGTGGTTGTCCAAAGGTGGAATTTTGATCCCGCACAAAACGTGCCATAGCCAGGAGCTGTTCCTGCTTTGTCTCCACTGGCATCTGAGCTAAAAATAACTTTCCCACAGACAGCAGAGTGACAGTCTGTTGGGGTAGCAGAGGGCCAGGGGCCAAAGAGGCCAGGCTGATGGGCCCATCATGTTCCCTGTTTGTTTGGATTGATGCTGCTCTGCTCCATCAGGACCTCTGAAGTTGGAATGTGTGCGGTGTAAAGGATGGGGTCAGTGACTGCAATGTGTTGCATCTAACCCTGCACAATATGGTGGTCAGTTTGGAGTGAACTAAACAGCTCATAATTACATACACATTTATTTACCATGAACTACTATGTCTATTTTCTGCTTTGAATCCACGTGATTAAAATGTCATCCGGAAATTCAGGAACAGGAAATAGTCTTTTGTATTTGCAATGTCCTTCTGAAGCATCACAGAGTGTCAAATATGAACAAATCTGTGTTCTGTTGGGTGATATTAAGGATCTTATTTTTGGGATACAGGTCCTGTTTAGAACCCAGAAAGTCTTTATTTTGTGCTTGTAGAGTATTAGTACAGTATATGTTGTGTTGTAGTTGAACTGTCTGCTGGTATGAATATAGTGTCCATGATAGAGTGCTGCTGCTTGAGCTATACTACCCTACTTAGGTGGTGGGCACACTAGACTCACCGTACATGCTGAATGCATGTTAAACTTAGAGTGAATTGCTTGGAAGTAATTAAATTCCGTTAAGGCGCTGTTCAACGTGTTAAATGCCAAACTGAGTTTTGCTCAGGGAAATGCAGGGGACTGATGGATTCTAATGTAAACCTGCCCCCCGAGAATGGCATTCCTCTAAAAAGGGAATAATAAACCATTTTTTTTATTTTAAAAATGTATATGGACAAGCAACAATGGATATTTTAGAGTCTATTGTGTGAGAGACATGTTATGAAACAGTAAGTACCAAGAAAGTCGTTAATAATGTGAAAATAGCACGTGTTTAAGTCAGTGACATAAACTGTTTAGTAAGGGTAAATATTGATACAGAGAACGTTAACAACAATTATATTTGCTTATTCAACATTTCATCGGAAATGAAGCAGCAACACACTTCATTTAGCCACTATGCATAAGATTTGGAATATCCCTCGTTGTTGTACACAGAAAGCCCCCATCAGACCCAAACCTCACAGGTAGCTAGCTATTCAATGGAGCTGTATAGAGATCTATCTGAGCACAGATAATGTGTATTGATCACCGAAGAATGTACTTTATTGTGGTGAATAGATTATTCACGGACTGGCATAAAGAGTAACACTACTTCAAAAAAAAGGTTGTGTAAGTAGATCCGCCTTCTATTTTGTAGGAAATTTTTGAGCTCCATTGTAAGCAGAGGATGATTTTAAATGTGTGCCTTAGATAAACTTTCCCATTGTCATTAATGAGGACATGCTAATACTGAGTGACAAGTGCATTAGGGAAGGGAAAAAAAGAGCTGTTCAATTTGTCTCAGAAGATCATCTCAGCCTAGCAAACTTAAGGCCTTTAAGGTGTATTTTGATATTATTGAGACCGTAGCCCAAAATCTTTTTAAAAGCAGAAAGTGGGCGAGAATGTGGGAACATTTTATCTCCTTTCTTTTTTACCTGTTTTTGTTTTTTGTCGTCCATATGTTTTACTGAGCACTTCAATCAAATCGAGGCAAACTAGCACCACATTCTCTCTGGTATGTATTGCTTTTTGATATAGTTTGTTTTAGTCATTTCATTTGATTCTATTGTTCAAATTTAACATTTCGGCAAAATTACAAGATTTATATAATTTATATACTAGACAAAGTATAACAAGAGTATTTAATTAAGATAAAAGTATTCACTCTTCTTTTAATAAATGGCTATACCTCAATCAGAGCAAGCAAGTTCTTTGAAAAATTTTCTGAAAATATCAGGAAAAATATGTTCCGCAGTTTATGTTACTGTCGGCTGTATGCTAAATAAACAAAAAAACACACAAAACACCACCATTGAAGTGTTATACACCATCACAAATCAAATCATGATTATTTAGTTAAGAACAGAACAGAATAGAGTATTCTTTATTTTAAAGAACAGAATAGAGTATTTTAAGTTGTATTGTGTTACTAGTCTTTGCTTGGTAGCCTATAGCTATCCTATCGCACGTGCTCACATGTAGAATGGAATGGTGGCTGTAATATTCTACGAAACGGTGATATTTTTTAAATAGGGGGGGGGGGGGGGTGATGTCCTTCTAAAACTGCTTATAGCACAAACTCGGTTTGTGATATCGAAATTCTAAAACAACAGTGTGTCGAATAGACTTATTTAGGAAAAGTGAAGGACTGGGGGGGGGGGGGGGGCATGACTTGGAAAATGGCAGAGTGGGCTAATTAAAATGTCAAATGCACACTTCATATGACACTTCTAGAGTTTAAACCACGGCATTGTAAACCTTATCCAGGACCAGGACATTTTTAGCCAAAAAACTGGTTGTCTCTGCCAAGAGGCTGAAACTTGGACACAAGTGGTTCAACCAACAAGACAATAACCCCAATCACACATCAAAATCCACAAAGAAATTGTTAATTGGCCACAAAATCAACATTTGGCAATGGCCCTCTCAGTCTGAAAAGCTGTGGTTTGAATTGAAGAGGGCAAGTCCATAAGCGCAGACGAAGGATATCAAGGATCTGGAAGGATTCTGTATGGAGGAATGGTCTAACATCCCACCCAATGTGTTCTAAAACATTTTAGAAAAAGTTGTTATCCTCTCAAGGTGAGGTTTTCAAAGGTATTGGAAACAAGGGTGTCAATAGTTTGTAACAAGTATTACTTGTTCAACAAATTCTCTTACTCTGATCAATTGTATAAAATAATAGAATTTCCCTTTTTTTAACATACAGTATAGCTCAGTATTTGAATGATTTATTTTATACAGTCATTTTTCCTCATCTTTATCAAGGGTATCAATAATTTTGGACATGACTGTATAATAGGGATCTAATAGGGCCTGTATCTAAATGTACGTAAGCATCAAAGCTATAGAAATGATGTATTTTACATCAATTCCCGACTGAAATGAAAAACCATATTCCTTCATTTAAATTACTATTACTAGGCCCGTTGAGAGAAGTCATTGTCTTAACCATCTCCAGCCTGATAATTACCTCTGTTATGATCTATAATGGACAAATGTAATGATGGCGTGCCTGCAGGTGATGACTTGACAACCCCTCTTTAGGTCCCTGCAGCTGTCATCAAATTTTAATTACGGGACTGAATAGTGAAGTGTCATCTCATGCAACACAGAAACATACGGAACCCACATAAATGACGCCGCATACCACGTATCACATGATATCAAGTGCTCACATTTAGCTCAACGAATCATCCGTGTTATTTTTAACGTGACTCCTTTCTGGGGCAATACCATCTCGGCTCAGCCCACAGCAAGGAAGCTCTTGTCAATTCTCGTGTCAACGTCTATGGGAGAGACTCCTCAGTGGCACATTTGTTCATGCACTGTGGCCGGATGTAGCCCTTGAATACATTTGGCTGGTGCGTTTGCATATTCAGGGAATAGCAAAGATTGCGTGCTGGAGCCCCTGAAACGCACTGCACTGAGCATGTGTAGCAGTGAATAAGAAAGCCTCCTCAGACGTGAGAACCCAACTCACTCTCTACAGCTTTTAATGGAACTGCCCTACTAAGACATCCTTCAAGCACACATACTGTATCCACACGCACACGCACACGCACACGCACACACACACACACACACACTCACACTCACACACACTCCTCTAATCTTGAATTCACATTCCGAAGCTCATGTCCCCTCGTTCTCCCTCTTTACTTAAAAAAATATATATTTTGGCCAAGCAGTCTCACCCACACTTGTTTTTTTCTTCTCCATCCTGCTTGTCTGTCGCTTTCTATCATCCCCCATGTTCTTAACCCACTTCTTCTTTTCGTCCCCACCCTGCTACAGGCACAATGCTCCTGGTGACGCCTCTGCCACAGCTCCACAGTTGAGCCTAAGTGAATGTTGAACCTAAACAGATGCTAATTTACAGGCCACTGTGTCCCTCCGAGTCTGCCTCTGTCTCGTCCAACACACTCTCCACACTCCCCCCTAGCTCTCCGCAGAATAAACCGACTCATTTTTAAATGACAATTGTCGTTGCCGTTTGTGCGACTTTGTGTGTTGGTGAAGCATTGGTCATAGGCTGTGGTGTAATATCATGCTGGTTTGCAGTGCATTCGAAAATTGTTCAGACCCCTACATATTCCCACATTTTGTTAGTGTTACAGCCTTGTTCTAAAATGGATTAAATCGTTTTTTACCCTCAGCAATCTACACACCATGCCCCATATTGACAAAGCAAAGACAGGATTTTAGAAATTATTTGTTTTAAGTATTTAAAAAAAACTGAAATATCACATTTACATAAGTATTCAGACCCTTTACTCAGTACTTTGTTGAATCTCGTTTGGCAGCAATTACATCCTGGATTCTTCTTGGGTATGACGCTACAAGCTTGGGACACCTGTATTTGGGGAGTTTCTCTCATTGTTCTCTGCAGATCCTCTCAAGCTCTGTCAGATTGGATGGGGAGAGTCGCTGCACAGCTATTTTCAGTTGTCTCCAGAGTTAATTGATCCGGTTCAAGTCCGGGCTATGACTGGGCCACTCAAGGACATTCAGAGACTTGTTTCGAAGCCACTACAGTGTTGTCTTGTCTGTGTGCTTAGGGTTGATGGAAGGTGAACCATTGCCCCAGTCTGAGCACTCTGGGGCTGGTTTTCTTCAAGGATCTCTCAGTACTTTCCTCCGTTCATCTTTCCAAATCCCTGCCACTGAAAAACATACCCACAGCATTATGTTGCCACCACCATGCTTCACCGTAGGGATGGTGCCAGGTTTCTTCCAGACATGACGCTTGGCATTCAAGCCAAAGAGTTCAATCTTGGTTTCATCAGATCAGAGAATCTTGTTTCTCATGGTCTGAGAGACCTTTAGGTGCCTTTTGGCAAACTCCAAGCGGGCTGTGATGTGCCTTTTACTGAGAAGTGGCTTCCGTCTGGCCACTCTACCATAAAGGCCTGATTGGTGGAGTGATGCAGAGATGGAGCTCTTTCAGAGTGGCTGTAGGGTTCTTGGTAACCTCTCTGACCAAGGCCCTTCTTCCCCGATTGCTCAGTTTGGCCGGGTGGTCAACTCTAGGAAGTGTCTTGGTGGTTCCAAACTTCTTCAATTTAAGAGTGATGGAGGCCACTGTGTTCTTGGGGACCTTCAATGCTGCATAATTGTTTTGGTATCTTTCCCCAGATCTGTGCCTCGACATAATCATGTCTCGGAGCACTAAGGATAATTCCTTCAACCTCATGGCTTGGTTTTTACTCTGACGACTGTAAGACCTTGCATAAACAGATGTGTGCCATATCCAATCAATTGTAATTTACCGCAGATGGAGTCCAATGAAGTTGTAGAAACATCTCAAGGATGATCAATGGAAGCAGGATGCACCTGAGCTCAATTTCAAGTCTCATAGCAAAGGGACTGAATACTTATGTAAATAAGGTATTACTGTTTTTTTAAAAATGTTTTATACATTTGCAAAAATGCCTAAAAACCTGTTTTCACTTCGTCATTATGGGGTACTATGTGTAGACTGATGAGGAAAAAAGTATATGAATCCATTTTAAAATAAGGCTGTAATGTAACCAAATGTGGAGAAAGTAAAGGGGTCTGAATACTTTCCCGAATGCACTGTATCAACAATGTTTACGATATTATTGATAATGTTGTTAAAAGGGAACTGCACCTGCTGATTTGGCCTTGTTTTTTGGCTTACTCCCCAAGAAATGCTGACAGAAGCCAAATGTGAGTTGGCCTAGGGGTAAGAATGCAATTGCTGAATTTATGTAGATATTCTTAACTAAGTGTTTCGATAACTTTCAGATGTAGTAACAGGTCCATGTGAAATAAACAACCCTTTACTGAATACCATAGAGTGGTGTTCTGCTAATATAACAATGTGCACCGTTCATCTTTCATTGTCCTTCCCAGCCGATACAGATACTGTTCCTATCAGTATTTTGTCTGGTGGTAATGGGGCTGCCTTGGCAAACATGTCAGAGTGGTCATACTTTTGTGTGGTGTCCCGTATACAACACGAGTTCCCTGATTCTGTTGCAGAAAACAGGAGGGTTTGTCCCTCCCCATATTGACTGATACCATTCAATTCAATATATATATTTTTTTAAAGTCAAAGTAGAAGTGCAAGGTCTCTCTCCATTCAGAGACATCCGTATCAAGCCCGTATGTCAGTCTGGACTTCATCACATCATCTTGCAAGTCTCCATGTGCTGGCTCCATACATGTCTGTGCACACATACACACATAGCGACTGTTCTATTGCCAATGGCAGTTAGGATAGGTCACATCTGACACACAAACAGGTACTATGTTGAAGTTTGAACAGCTAAGCTAAAAACCTACCCAATTATGGTCTCCTCATCAAACAACCGAGGCTGCCGTCTGGCAAAAGCATCTCCAGTCCATCTCTAGTAATAGGCAGAGTTGAGGCAGAATTGATCAGACACATGGAATGAAAAGGGTGTTGATATTACTGCTGTGCTGTATGGTTAGGAATCACCTCTTTGTGGTTGTGTTGAGTGCCAGGTCTCTCTGCGTCTCATGCATCTGTGTACGCATACACACAGCCACTGTTCTATCACCAACAGCAGTTAGGGATAGGTGATGTTTGACACACAAACAGGTGCTATGTTGAAGGTTGAAAAAGTCAGACTGAACCTACCTAATTCTGTTCTCCCCATCGACGACCGTTGGTGACCAGGCAAGAGGTGAGGCTGGAGGTAAGGTCTTTGCTCGACTCTCATTGATGGGCATAAAAGGGTAGATCAGCTCCTGGCCCCTCATCAAAGATATTGGTCAGACACACACACAGAGCACTGATTACATTATCAGTGGTGGTTATGGTTAGCCTGGTGGAACCAACCTGATCGCTGCGTTCACCTTTCTATTTCACTCCAGATATCATCAAATGAAACAGAATGGTGAACACAGCGATCAGGCAGGTTCCACCAGGCTCGGTTATTCCCTGCACATTATATGCTTCTAAGAAGTAGAATATAAGCAACAAATAATGTCCGTTTACATAAATGATGTTTCACAATTGGGTTATCAAATGTATCGAAGTAACGAAGTGGGTTATCTTCTGTGTTTGTAAAAAATGATGGGCCTGTTGGAAGCCGTTGCCGCTGACAGGTGAAGGTTGCTGCCGGACACTTGCCAACATGCGGCTGACTGTTGCATTCATAGGAATGATCACAGCGAGGACATGTCTGCATGATGCTGATGAGGGCCCCCTTGCTGGTCATCTGTATGCTGCATGTTCGGCTGCAAACTGCCTGTGTCATCAGGGCAGTATCTCGGGTCACTATCAGAGGCCTCGTGATGGCGTGTCCTTTTCATAGGAGCCGAGGGAGACTCTGGCAACAACAGAGGTGTCACAAGGGTCATTGTCTCGCATGACACACTTTTATTCTGAGGTCTTGCCTGACAAGCTGTGAAAATAGCAAGTGAACAGTGAATGAAATGATTTTTGGAGGTCGCTAAACCATTGCAATCACATTGCTGGGCATGCTATGATAGCCACCTTTGCTCTTTCTGATAGGTGCAGGCATCCATTCATAACCAGGGAATCTGTCTGGCACCCAACTGTGCACTTTGTCATCATCCCTGAATTGGAAACATAGCTCAAGAAGTAAAGTAATCTCGTTTGGAAGCTAATTCTATAATTTACAGAGGTAGACTCGCTGGCTCCAGATTGGATTATATTCAGGCCGGTGACACTGTTACAACACAACCAACTGTGGCATGTTTTGCTATTGCCCTGAGTTGTAGTCAGACATGAGTTAGCTAGTACCAACATAGCCGCAGCCAATATTAATTTGTGCCCTAGACATGGGTTGCACCCATGTCATTGCTAAATGGCATTGCTAAAGTAGGAAAATATTTGCAGGAAGCAACTTTGCCATATTATGATGTCGTCAATTTTACTTTAGAGAGAAGGCAATGTTGCCATTACTGTTACTAGCAACGTTTGTCAAAAATGTCTAGCAATGCTAATGTTAGCTAGCTAAAATATAGTGGTCCCCTCAATCTTAGTTAGATGGCTAAAGTTACACTGTATCTAAAGTCAACCTGGCAACATCACAATTATGGCAAAAGGTTTTTCCTAATAATGATTATCAAAATATACATAACCAGTGACATAACCAGCAGTCTATGGTTTAGCCACCGGTATGCTCACCACCACTGGGGACCAACGAACTCCATCAGCATATTCCGCATGATAGGGTCCTTCGTGCAGGACATGCAAACCATTGTTGTTGGCTGTGCGTCCTCTCCTAGAAGCATGCATTGCAATGTTAATGTATATAAGGCTTTTCAAAGATGATTTGAATGCGTTGGGGGGGGGGGCGATGAAACAACGGAGCCCCATTCAATGAAGGGAAGCGAAGTGGGCGGAGGAGCGATATGCACATGGAGATTGGCAAAAGGGGGCATGATTTGTTGACCTAATTATAATCCAAACCCAACCTCCATTTACTTGTTCTGACACACTGAGGTTCCAAATTCGGTTTTAGACAAGAGAAAATGATCCTATTTACACTTTTGGAGTCAGTTTTGACCCTGGAATACATTTTTCAAACTCATATCGATGCCACATAGGCAGTGACTCTTTAAGTCACGTTTGTTTGTGTCAACTCATGTCTTGCCTGAATCCAGATTCCTCTGTAACGCTGGCCAATAAAACTCAGGCCTTCTACTCTACATGTGCGAGACTTTGTCTGGCTCCCCTCACCACTCTATGACACTGTGGTCTCTCTCCTGGCTTTAATTACCTCGTTCCGCCGAGGAAATTGATGCTTATTTTATGCCAGATGCCATGGCTCACCATAGACACGTTGTGGAGAAGATACGACGTGTCTTAATTATCAGTAATGAAGCAGGGATAAGCTGCTCACTTAGATATAATATACTAAATAACCTTTTTGGCTCGAAGGGATGATAAAAGGTATCTGATTCATGAATCATGCCTCATTTACCCGCTGGTCTTTGTGTGGGCTTAATGTTTGGAGGATGACTTTTAAAGTCAAGCGGAAATGGTGTTAAAGTGTATTAAATTGATTTAGCGTTTTGGGACTGATGGTTACATTATTTCAGCCGTACTAAAGGAGTCTGCTGCGGCTCTTTATCTCCGGGTTCTTATTAGAGGAGATAAGGCTGGGAGTGGCCCTCTTTTCTCTCCTGTCTCGCTGTAGTTCATCAACGACACAGGCCTGCACACCAGGCCACACAGTACAGCTTGTCTGTAGTGTACCCCATCTCCGCTTTACGGTCCATGTGTATTCCATCATTGCTTTTGTGGTTGCATGAGGGGCCTCTCTCTCCAGGCCAGGGCAGAAAGGCCATGAGACGCAGCGCTGCAATGCTCTGTTTTGGCCTTTGAATCCCAATAGTCAGAGTTGAGGTGTGACAGTATCTTCAGGGCACGGGGTCACATAAGTAACATAACAGAACATGTCCTGCTCGTTTGTTTGTAGGGTAAACTGTTTAGGGAAAGTATACTGTTTTCATGACTTTACCTTTTGAATTTCCAGCACATTGCCATCACAAAATACATCATTCAATCATTTACCAACTCATTGCATTTTATACGCAGCCTATGTTTTATAACGGGTCTCAATATCTCTGTCCAAACTGTGTAAGATATTTTTTCCATCTTGAAATTCATCTGCATACATTTAAATATGGCCAAACAATATTCGAACAATTCCCAGAAGTGAATAGCCTGCTAAATTTCTGTCTGAAAAAGCCGAACAGTGTTGTTGCTCATTACTGTTGGAAAACAACGAACAATGAGTACCGCCAGTGATTAAGAAGATCCTTTTAATTAGAATGTAAATTCTTACATTTATATGAAGACGTCAACTGTCAACTTGCCATATGATATCTGTTTTTTTAATCCACTGGCTGAATGAAGGCTTCATCGTTCATTTACGGTGTTCAAACGGTTTTGCGCTCCTTTTGTCCACCGATTGTTGCAGTATTCCCTCCTCGTGTTCCCTTTTCATATTACCTCTGTTTATTTGGCCGCTTGCAGCCAACACACTTGTGCCTGGGGATTTGTAGGAAATGTGGAATGAAAATGTTGTTAATTCAGTGTGCATCAATTACTTCTGCTGAATTTTCCTCAATGCAAATAAGTCAGCGTTTATAAAAGGAGCGCATGTATTCAAAATAATTAATTTTCCTCTCTTGAAAGCCGGCGAATGAGCGGTTGACATTGTTTTTTAATGTTTTCAAACTCTACTGGGGGAAAGATAATCAGGCATTTCTTTAATATTGCCTTTGAATCATATACGGCTGTCTCTGTTTTCTATTCAAAGGGAGAGGGAACCCACCTCTGTGGAGACGTAGCCATTAGCCACACAGCAAGCCTCATTGGTGCAAGTCTAAGAGTGTATATGAATGGTTGTGGGCCTGCCCGGTGAGGAGAGGAGAGTTAGTGTTGAGTCTATAAGGGTGAACTTTAGCTGAAGTTGCTTCAGGCCAGCCATGTGGCCTGGGGACCAGGGCTCTATCAGAGTTAATCCATGTACACGCCAACCCTAGAGCAGTACGAGCTGACAGTGCCGGGGCCAGAGTCTCAGCCCTCAACTCTCCTCACACACACAGAGATGAGAGGAGAAGTGGGGATACTGAGGGTTAAATGGAAAGTCACATTGGTTTATCTGAAGTGCAGTAGAAGTTTCCCCGTTGTTCTTTTCATACAGTCATGTTGATACATTGTTGTAGATTTTACAGTGTTTTATTAGTGTTGTGTATGTTCAACAGTCTGGATTATAGTTTATGTGTCCTTAGTTTTCTGTTTTTAGAAAGTAATACCTACAGTGCATTCGGAAGTTATTCAGACCCCTTGACTTTTTCCACATTTAATTACGTTACAGCCTTCTAAAATGTATTAAATTGTTTTTTTACTCTCATCAATCGACACATGGTGTGATTGTGACAACGTACAGAAACTCATTTCCTTTTGTTCACCCGACCTAGAATACCCCACAATCAAATGCAGAACGCATTACCACCCAAGAAAATTTCCTTTGGGTTATAGTCACAGCCGTGTATATTTCCCCTCTAGCCGATGCCATGACGACCCTCAAGGAACTACACCGGACTTTATGCAAACTGGAAACCACATATTCTGAGGCTGCATTTATTGTAGCTGGGGATTTTATCAAAGCACATTTGAGGAAAATGCTACTGAAGTTCTATCAACACTTTGACTGCAGTACTCGAGCTGGGAAAACACACGACCTGTCACGATTTCCGCCGAAGTATCAATATCTTTGCAGTTTTGGAAACGTCAGAGTGTTTTCTTTCCAAAGCTGTCAATTATATGCATAGTCGAGCATCTTTTCGTGACAAAATATCTTGTTTAAAATGGGAACGTTTTTCATCCAAAAATTAAAATAGCGCCCCCTATATCCAATAAGTTAAATGTCTTATTCACGTAAGACGGAGAACAATTGCCCACAGTCCTAGGGAGCGGGTCGCGTCGATGGCACTGTGTTATCCTCAAAGCAGGCGAAGAAGGTGTTTAGCCTGTCTGGGAGCAAGACTTATGTGTCCTCATCGTGGCTGGTTTTCTCTTTGTAGTCCATGATTGTCTGTAGACCCTGCCACATACGTCTCGTGTCTGAGCCGTTGAATTGCGACTCCACTTTGTCTCTGTACTGACGTTTTGTCTGCTTGATTGTCTTACGGAGGGAATAACTACACTGTTTGTGTTCAACCATATTCCCAGTCACCTTGCCATGGTTAAATGCTGTGGTTCGCATTTTCAGTTTAACGTGAATGTTGCCATCTTTCCACGGTTTCTGGTTTGGGTAGGTTTTAATAGTCATAGTGGGAACAACATCCGCTATACACTCCCTGATAAACTCAGTCACCGTGTCCGTGTGTACATCATGGACGCGGTGACACACGGACTGGGAACATATCCAAGTCCGGGTGATCAAAATAATCTTGAAGCATGGATTCCGATTGGTCAGACCAGCGTTGAATAGACCTTAGCACGGGTACCTCATGATCTGATTTCCCAAAGGGGGGGGGGACTTGTAGGCATCCCAGAAAAGAGAATAGCAGTGGTCGTGTCACGGGATACTAGGAGTGGTGGGTTGGAATCAGGCGCAGAGAGCAGGGTCAGTAAATCTGGATTTATTCTCCGGCCAAAAAACGGTCAAAAAACGGTCACGCCAACATACAGGGCGCATAAAACAGACCAGCCCAAAACCAGGACCAAACAGTCCGGAGAATACACACATGAAAACCACAACCAACAGAGTAACAAAAAACAATCCCGCACAAAACAAGGGCGGGTCAAACTACTACATATAGGGAAGCTAATTAATCTAAAATACACACAGGTGAAACTAATCAGACAAAACCAACAGACAAACGAAAAAGGGATCGGTAGCGGCTAGTAGGACGGTGACGACGAGCGCCGAGCACCGCCCGAACAGGCAGGGGAGCCAACTTCGGCGGAAGTCGTGACAGGTCGAGTGTTTTCCCAGCGCGAGTACTGCAGTCAAAGTGTTGATAGAACTTCAGTAGCATTTTCCTCAAATGTGCTTTGATAAAATCCCCAGCTACAATAAATTCCATTATATTACTTTTAGATTTGTGTATATTGTTGTGAATTGTTAGATATTACTACACTGTTGGAGCTAGGAACACAATGCATTTCACTACACTCGCATTAACATCTTCTAAATATGTGTAGGTAACCAATAAATCCCGGTTTCAACTGAATACTAACCGAATGCACTGAACAAAAATATAAATGCAACATGTAAAGTGTTGGTCGGATGTTTCATGAGCAGAAATAAAAGTTGGTCCGATTTTTCAGGGAAGCTAATCTGCATGCTCATCGTCCTCACCAGGGGTCTTGACCTGACTGTAGTTCGGCGTCATAACTGACTTCAGTGGGCAAATGCTCACTTTTGATGGCCACTGGCACACCGGAGAAGTGTACTCTTCATGGATAAATCCCAGTTACAACGAACGCACTTGCATTTTGTTGATGGCAATTTGAATGCACAGAGATACATTGATGAGATCCTGAGGCCCATTTTGTGCCATTAATTCGCTGCAATCACCTCATGATTCAGCATGATAATACATGGTGCCATGTCAGAAGGATCTGTACACAATTCCTGGAAGCTGAAAATGTCCCAGTTCTTCCATAGCCTGCATACTCACCAGACATGTCACCCGTTGAGCATGTTTGGGTTGCTCTGGATCAACGTGTACGACAGCGTGGTCCAGTTCCCACCAAAATTCTGCAACTTCGCACAGCCGTTGACGAGGACTTGGACAAAATCCCACAGGCCACAATCAACAGCCTGATCAACTCTATGCGGAGGAGATGTTTTGCACTGTATGAGGCAAATTGTGGTCACACCAGACGCTGACTGGTTTTCTGATCCACGCCCCTACCTTATTTTTAATGTATATGTGACCAACAGATGCATATCTGTATTCCCAGTCATTTGAAATCCATAAACTAGGGTCAAATTAATTTATTTCAATTGACTGTTTTCCTTGTATGAACGCAGTAAAATCTTTGAAATTGTTATATGTTGCATTTATATTTTTGTTCAGTATATATTTGCTGACTCCGTTTTATATGGTTTATTGCTATTTCTGCTAAATGAATGATGATTTCAAAACTTTTGCTGTAAATCTCCATCTCAATCGTGATTTTCCCATAAATTTACCAAATCTCCTGGGATGTTTTCTCACTGATGGTTATGATATAGAGAGGAGAGGGGGGAGGAGTAGGCCTCTTTCACTCTGGAATACCGTGTGCAGTATGTGGACCCACAGTGGCTTTTTCCTCTCCCTCTACATCCCTCCCCATCCCCTCAGAGCTGCTGTTGACTAACAAGTTGTGGCTCTTTTCTCCTTCGGCGGTGGGTGCAAGACAACTACTTGAGACGAGAGAGGGACATTTATCCTGCAGGCCTCTTGTAGCTACTCAAGCAGAAAGATGCTGTGCTGGGAGAGGGTCTCTCTCTCTCTCTTTCTTGCTCTTTCTCTCTCCCCCCTCCCTTCACCTCTCTCTCTGCAGCATTCCACATTTTTAATGAGCTTCCTTACAGACACTGTGGGCTAGCCTATTCTCTCTTCTCTCCTCGGAGCAGGCTCAAAAGAGACTTGTCCTAATTAAATAGGCTAGGGCTGTATATGATAGCCCACAGTGCCACTCACACATTACTTTTTAATCGCTTTTTGGGAGTTTTACTTTGTAAGATCAAACGTGTGATCTCGATGACCTATGTAACATTACTGGCACTTCTACGTTTCAAAGTTAATTTTCTTGTGTAGTCACAAGATCGTTCTATATCTTTCTTTACATTTATTTTGTTAGTGAGCAAGATTTGGTTTGAAGAGTTTACGTGAAGATATTGTCCAGTATCATGCCGCGTTTTGTCAGTCTGATATTCTATGTAGCATGGATAAAACGGTCACTCTTTGGAACTGAGTGTGGATGAAGCAGCAACTTTTCTGAACTGAGGTCAGTTCTTTTCTTGTTTGGCCTTCTCTTTCCTTCTGAAGGAAACAGTGAATGAAAAGCTCCATCTCCTCTGCTGTGTCCCTCTCTCCCTGCAATTACCCAACAGTACTTTTATATGCATGCCTATGGTTTTAAAATGTCCTTTTCTTCCCTTTCAAGACATATTTCATTGTTGGTGCCAGTGGGCTGTGTCTATTTATTTAGGGTTAATTGGTGAGAGAAACAAGGAGCTAGTGAAGTGCATCCACTTATCTCACTTCCCTTTAGAGCAAGCTGGAGCATCTTGGTGGGCAGGACAATATGCCCATAATGTCTATTTTATACCTTGGTGGACAAACACAATCAAGGTCTGGTTCCTCATTCTCCCAGTGCTGTTTGAAATGGTCTCCGACTACATCGTTTATAGCTGCGCTGGCTGTGGGCCCTCGAAGACAACCTTTGAAAAGCATCCCTCCACCCCAACTGGCATAATCTAATGATTTCACTTACACCTCCCTTATTTAACACTGTCATGGAAAGCAAGGAATCCGCCATTCATAATTTACATGTCATTTGCTGCCTCATATTGTGTGAAATTTCATTACAGCGTTCAGATTGTGGCCAGTGCTCGTTTGTCTCAGGCAGAGCTCACAATGCGGCATTGATGTGAGCTGAGCGGCGCTCGCAGTCTCCTTTTTATCACATCACCTTCTGCTGCAGCCATCAAGTCCGCTCAGTCCCCCTTTTCACTCCTTTGTGAGGAAAATGAGAGAAGTTGACCCCCATTTTCATTTAAAAATCCAGGCCATCATATAAAAGATTACGTTTGAAAAGATTTCATTCAGAGCTTTGTCACAATAGAATATAGTGATATATTTTTTGGGGTGGGGGAAAGTGATTAACACTTAACAACTTCCAAGGAGTTTTTTTTTAATAACTTCCACTGATTTGGAAAGAGAAATTAAAGTGTTTGCTCTACTCCCAGGTGTTTAGCCTAGTAGGTGGATACATTTGTACATTGTTAGTTTGTCTTGTTGTTGACAGCCGGTAATTGTAGGGCAGTCTGCAACAAGCAGTTTGGTGTGTATACCGAGAGGGGAAGGGGGGCTCTTTTCTGTACTGGACTTCAATGTTTTAGCCATTTTCCGAAAGTTTCCTCTAAATCAAAGGCGCCGTGCAGGGCTGGGTAATTGCGGGCTACTCGGCCTCCTGCTGAGCGCTGCGTATGACTGTAATCCTCCTGACAACGCCAACTCTGCCCAAGCCTGGCAGACAGCCCAGTCAGCCCAGTCCACAGCCAAACACACTAAAGTCTGAATGAAGAGGATGAAGAGGATAATTATTCGATTCCGAAACAGTTTCCCAGAAAGAGAACTGTTGGTATTCGGGGCTGTGAAGAAGTGTTTATGGTGCTGGATATGCCTTGCTTGGACAATGAGGAATCAGAGGCTTCAGAGTTGGTAGATCAGTTCAGTAAGAAGAGAGAGGGCGATGTTCCAGAGAGAATTGGACTAGTGTAACTGACCCCACAGCACAGGGATGGTTTTGTAAAGAAAAGAGAATGCTTTAGTAGTCTGACTCGTGTTTTCTTGTACTGCTGAATGTAGAATATCAAGTTCAGACATATTCAGTTATATGCAGCACAAATGCATTTAGTAGATGTTGGGGAATTGTCTAATATATATCAAATACTTATTTTCTTATCTTCTATTAATTTGTCGATCTAGTCTGTACTCTTTTTTAAAAAAGGTTTCAGTTGGAGACCTGGGTGAGGCCAGAGTGGTTATGTTATAAACAGAGTTTTAATTAGGGGTAGACAGAGCAGACAGAGGAGAGAAGCGTACCCCCCCCCCCCCCCCCCCCCCCCCCCCCCCCCCACACACACACACACACACACACACACACACACACACACGCACACACACACACACACATACAGAGCAGTGTTTTCTGTCCAGTGTGATGACCATGATTCTGTCATTTCTAAAAATAAACTGGCCATTGTCCATCCCATCAGCAGTGCCCGGCTCTGGCAGTCCTTATCCAGAGAGAGATCACCTCTGACAGGCACAGAGCACCTGAACACTGCCCCTCTCTCCAGCACCACCACACCAACACCAGGGACCTCTCCACTGATAACTAAGGCATATTGTGTCACACTCCATGCATGTCTAATGTACCTACAGTCTGTCAGGGGCCTGGCTTGGTGTCTCAGGGCTAGTCCTGGTGTGGATAGCACATACTGTAATACTCAACAAGGTGTCACATTTTGACTTCGAAATTTGACCATTGTCACGTTTTTCCAAACGTCAATGGGTGAAGTCAAGGTAAACGCAGGTTTTTGATATTTAAGTTGAGACACTGTTACATAACTCTGCAATAGTGAAACCAAAAACACTTGCTTGCATTGGGCTGGGTATTTAGGAATTAAGCCTGTGTGGTTAGGTTAAGGGTTAAAGTTTGGGAAGGGCTTAAAATAGAAAAAAATAAAAATGACTGTTGGCACTGGAATTGAATACACAACCGTCTGTGCCAAAGAGCAGCTTTTACAGCCAACCACAAGCCCTGTCCAAACCCTAGCTAGCCATTGGCCTATTTCAAGGTAATAGTGCTCACCGTTGCTACTAGTGGCCGGTTTTGAACAGTGGTGGAAAAAGTACCTTAACTCATACCTGAGTAAAAGCACAGATACAGCACCATAATAGAAAATGACTGAAGTAAAAGTGAAAGTCACCCAGTAAAATACTACTTGAGTAAAAGTCTAAAAGTATTTGGTTTAAAATATACTTAAGCATCAAAAGTAGTATACATCATTTCAAATTCCTTATATTAAGCAAACCAGATGGCACCATTTTCATAATTTTCTTTCGGAATCTAGTGAAGTAAAAGTAAAAGTAGTCAAAAATATAAATACTAAAGTAAAGTACAGAAACCACAAAAAAACGACTTAAGTAGTACTTTAAAGTATTTTGACTTAAGTGCTTTACACCACTGGTTTTGAAGGCAATTGTAGACCTTCTTGGGACTTGGATGGACGTCTAACTTCCACATCAAACTAGAGCGATCTCCCTTGTAATACTCCCAGGACTAATGCAGGGCAGCAGTTCTCCTTCACACCATTAACCCCCAGTGCTCCATATCTTTATTGGGAAAGGGAAAGAGGGATACCTAGTCAGTTGTACAACTGAATGCATTCAACTGAAATGTGTCTTCTGCATTTAACCCAACCCCTCTGAATCAGAGAGGTGCAGGGGGCTGCCATAATCGACATTCATGTCTTCGGTGCCCAAGGAACAGTGGGTTAACTGCCTTGCTCAGGGGCAGAACGACAGATTTGGACCTTTTATTGAGGATTCAGTTTAGCATTAGGGGCAATCAAGTCTGAGTGTAATTGTATTGGGATATAGAAAGTCAACCTAAGGCTACAACACACACGGTAAAATGCATCAAACACAATGGATTCCAAACCACAACAGCATGACAAAAGACAATGCAACAGGGTAGAGCCATGGGAATGGGTAGACTTTAGGAATGTGCAAAAAGTGCAGGCTGTGAATTTCTGACAAGCTGGTTGTGGTGATGTCTCGTTTGCTGCGACACCCTGTAAACCCTAAATGTGGCTGAGTGAGTCCACCCGGGATTCACCTACTGGTGGCTTAACAGATAGAAGAGCTAGACCACAGGGACAGCAACACAGGAAGGACTAACTCAGGCTAAGGCAAAAGCCAAATGCCTCCCACCATGGAGTGACGTCAGTTCAGTCTGCTTATAGCGATGGGAAAGTAATAGATTGCAACATACTCAATGAATTTCAGTACTGGAAAGTGTAAAGTATTCTAAGAGACGAAACAAGAACACGGTAAACACTGCTAAATGTCAAGATAGGAATAAGACAGGATAGATGGGTGGGATAGTTGAACCATGAAGATGCTGTGTGCTATTGTGAGGCCCAGCCCAGGCTGGTTAGAGTGAGGGGGACAATAGGCACCAGTGTCCAGCATGCCTGCTAGGGTATGGGAGGTTACTATAGGCAACACCTTTTCAGCGCAGGCCTGCAAAGGCCCCTAGTGTGGTGGGGTTTGCTCTCAGGAGTGCTGTCCTCTTGGCACAAGCTTTCTTTTGAAGGGTCACCAGTAGCTTGTGATGGATTATTCCCTATCCTAGTGGCCCTCTCACCCGGACCCGACTCCCTCCATCGCGACCTGCCCTCTCTAAGCTTGATTCATGGGTCCTTCCACCTCACTGGTGCTCACCAAAAGGCCTAGTTAACATTACAGCTCCTTTATGTTGGAGGGTCTTATAAAAAAGATCCTCTCCTCTTCTCGACACACACACACACACACACACACACACACACACACACATATACACACACACACACACACACACACACACACACACACACACACACACACACACACACACACACACACACACACACACACATACACACACACACACATACACACACACACACACACACACACACACACACACACACACACACACACACACACACACACACACACACACACATTCACACACACACACATTCACACATTCACACATACATGGCCAGATAGGGCCCCTCTTTTTGGATCTGCCTGACACAATAACCCCTGAGTGACCTTTCAGCTGTGAAATGCAGCTAATTTAAACTGTGCCTGAACCTCACATTGTGTGTTTGGAAATGCCTCGTCAGAAGACAGAGTCACCACTGTGCAGAGATCTGTTTGTAAATACTGTCACATCCAGGTCCAATAAGGCCCTGCCTGAGAAACCTGCATGAATTAAATATTGCTCTAATGCGCCACATGTATTCACATACAGTACAGGGCCTACTGTGACAGGGACAGAATGAATAGGGAAGACCAATTCCAGACCTGGGATGTTGTTGCGCTTCTTAGCTGGATATCCTGTTCCTTTATGTGAAAAATGTAGTGTTGCAAGGTATACCGGTACCATGGTAATATCACGGTACCAAAAACTTCATTATACCAACATTTTAGAATACCGTAGTATTGTTTCATATGATACTAACACATTTTTCAGCCCTTCCGATCGAATGAACCTGCTGGCATCTGTTACAAAATGTTTACAGAGTCAATTTTGTTAATAAATTCTGTTGAATTGAAGCAACAGCCACTAGTCTCCTGTATGCGCAGGTACAGTTATATCCACTTCACTTTCATGCGCATATCACGTTTGGCAGCTGTAATCAGCCAGCTGTATCTTTCTAAAATGATCCGCCGAAATTGTTGCAACCCCTATTACTAGCCTGTTCAACCTCTCTTTCGTATAGTCTTAGATCCCCAAAGATTGGAAAGCTGTCGCGGTCATCCCCCTCTAAAAAGGGGGAGACACTCTAGACCCAAACTGCTACAGACCTATATCTATCCTACCCTGCCTTTCTAAGGTCTTCGAAAGCCAAGTTAACGAACAGATCACTGACCATTTCGAATCCCACCCTACCTTCTCCGCTATGCAATCTGGTTTTCGAGCTGGTAAGCTCCTCGCTCGAGGTCCTAAACGAAATTATAACCGCCATCGATAAGAGACAATACTGTGCAGCTGTATTCATCGACCTGGCCAAGGCTTTCGACTCTGTCAATCACCACATTCTTATCGGCAGACTCAACAGCCTTGGTTTCTCAAATGACTGCCTCGCCTGGTTCATCAACTACTTCTCAGACAGAGTTCAGTGTGTCAAATCGGAGGGCCTGTTGTCCGGACCTCTGGCAGTCTCTATGGGGGAGCCACAGGGTTCAATCCTCGGGCTGACTCTTTTCTCTGTATACATCACTGATGTCGCTCTTGCTGCTTGTGATTCTCTGATCCACCTCTACGCAGACGACACCATTCTGTATACTTCTGGCCCTTCTTTGGAGACTGTGTTAACTAACCTCCAGACGAGCTTCAATGCCATACAACTCTCCTTCCATGGCCTCTATCTGCTCTTAAATGCAAGCAAAACTAAATGCATGCTCTTCAACCGATCGCTGCCTACACCTGCCTGCCCATCCAGCATCACTACTCTGGACGGTTCTGACTTAGAATATGTACCTAGGTGTCTGGTTAGACTGTAAACTCTCCTTCCAGACTCACATTAAGCATCTCCAATCCAAAATTAAATCTAGAATCGGCTTCCTATTTCACAACAAATCCTTCACTCATGCTGCTAAACATACCCTTGTAAAACTGACTATTCTACCAATCCTTGATTTTGGCGATGTCATTTACAAAATAGCCTCCAAAACTCTACTCAGCAAATTTGATGCAGTCTATCACAGTGACATCCGTTTTGTCACCAAAGCCCCATATGCTACCAACCACTGCGACGTGTATGCTCTCATTGGCTGGCCCTCGCTTCATATTAGTTGCCAAATCCACTGGCTCCAGGTCATCTAAGTCTTTGCTAGATAAAGTACCGCCTTATCTCAGCTCACTGGTCACCATAGTAGCACCTACCTGTAGCACGCGCTCCAGCAGGTATATCTCACTGGTCACCCCCAAAGCCAATTCCTCCCTTGGCCGCCTTTCCTTCCAGTTCTCTGCTGCCAATGACTGGAACGAACTGCAAAAATCACCTACGCTAGAGACTCATATCTCCCTCTCTAGCTTTAAGCACCAGCTGTCAGAGCAGCTCACAGATCACTGCACCTGCACATAGCCCATCTGTAATTAGCCCATCCAATTACTTCATCCCCCATACTGTTATTTATTTGATTTATTTTGCTCCTTTGCACCCCAGTATCTCTACTTGCACACTCATCTTCTGCACATCTATCAATCCAGTGTTTAATTGCTATATTGTAATTATTTCGCCACTATGGTTTATTTATTGCCTTACCTCCGTTATCCTACCTCATTTGCACACACTGTATATATACTTTTTCTATTGTATTATTGACTGCATGTTTGTTTATTACATGTGTAACTCTGTGTTGTTGTTTGTGTTGCACTGCTTTGCTTTATCTTGGCCAGGTCACAGTTGTATATGAGAGTTTGTTCTCAACTAGCCTACCTGGTTAAATAAAGGTGAAATAAATCAAATAAATCCCCTATCAGCCCACACTCCAGCTGGGTGCAACTGCAGCCGCAATTCAGGGCGTTCCTGCATGTGGGCATTCTTGCAACTGCAGGAAACCCTCTTTATACTTCTATTGGTCCATTTTTCAGCTATGACTCCAGTACGTAGGCATGAGGCAGGGTCACTGGTACAAGAGCTAGTATACACTGGTATAGTGTTCTATGCAAGCTAGCAGGTTAGCACAAACCGTGACCACAGCCTCCTGCCTGCTGTGCTAGCGGGAGGACGGAGCAACCGGTACGGACAGGTGGGAGCGAAGGACACTGTCTACCTCAGACAATACATTTATTTCCCTTTTGACCCACTTTCAAAAGTGTCACACTAACATGAATATGTCGTGCTCGAGGGTTCATGAATGGGATGCTCTGGGGGGGAGAGTGTTCCAACATGCAGGAACACCCCGATTTGCAGACCGCAGTTGCACACAATTGCCTCACTCACTTGCTTCTCTACGACCACTCTTCATGTTTATCTATTCCTCCATCAGTTTCTAAAATCGATTTTCGCCGTGGCGAGCAGGGATGCAGGTCCGGATGAGTCTTCTGTTGTTGGATTTGTAGTTTTGTTACAATGGAGCAGCGGGCAGAGCGATCAATGTTAATGCATTGTATAATTTCATCGCCTGCTATAACCAAGAGCGAAGGCCAGTTGGAGTAGACTTTGCAAGTTCACTGTCATGCAGCCTCTGAGTGCCAGAGAGGCATGCCCACAGCTTTACAGCAAGGAACATGGCTTGTCTGTAGCCTAGACGGTAAAAAAAAATATGACCCATATTACCGGAGAAGCCTAATTTCACAAACCATGTCACGGCCGTTTTAAACGAATCCCGGGGCGCTAATGAATGGTTTGATAACAAACAACGTTGTTCAGTCGTTGCCTAGCTAGCTACCAACCTGGTGACTTGACAGTAGGTCTAGGCAAATTCGATTGGGACTGGAAGAAAGGAAAAGGGTCTGCTACTCGTCATGAGATGTGCTTCAAAGTGAGGAATCATACAGGCCTAATGTCAGCCTGAACTATGTCAAAAATCAATTTATTTTTGGTGCTCCTTAAATTCTGTTTGGTGCCTTATGTTTTAAAAGTTTGGAGCTGTGTGTGTGTGTGTGTGTGTGTGTGTGTGTGTGTGTGTGTGTGTGTGTGTTTATGAGAGAGAGGTAGCCAGAGAGAGTGTCTGACGAAGGGAGGGAGGGTGTGTATGTCTGTGTTAACTGCAGAGTAAAGAAGGTTTCATCCAGTGTTTTCACCTTACGGACACAATGACATGCAGATCATTATGCATGTACAGTATATTCCTTCCCCCTATTCCTCCAGCCAAATCACAGGTAGGCCTTTTCAAATATGAGCAAATCAGCCATTTTATGCAGTATTCTAGTATACGCTGCACAGTGAGAAGTTAGGTTCAATGTGTTGTATTGAGCAGAAGTCTCAATTTCAGTGACAGGTGTTTGCATGGCACATGTGCAGAATGTTTAGAATAAGTGTTCGGGGCGAACAGGATGCTAGGCCACTGATCCCCCCCCCACCCCGTGGTACTGCGATACTACTCGGTATTGTGCTACTTGGCCTGGTATCGTTAGTAAAATATTGGTATGTGACAACACTAGTTGTTATATAGTATGCTGCATGTGGCTGTGGTCATTCGATCGTGATGGATGGAAAAGCACATGTTTAAAGGAGATGAGAGAACTGATGTGCCACGTATACAAATGTTTACATTCTTGATGTATTTGATGCTATTACATCGTAATAGTGACAAATGATCTAGGAGATTGCAATTAGATGTTTATGTATTACACTGAGTGTATTAAACTTTAAGAGCACCTTCTCTTTCCATGACACGGACTGACCAGGTGAATCCAAGTGAAAGCTAGGATCCCTTATTGATGTTACTTGTTAAATCCTCTTCAATCAGTATAGACGAAGAGGAGGAGACAGGTTAAATAATGATTCTTAAACCTTGAGACAATTGAGAAATCAGAGAGTGAATGGGCAAGGCAAAATATTTAAGTGTCTTTGAACAGGGCATGGTAGTAGGTGCCAGGCGCACCGGTGTCAAGAACTGCAACGCTGCTGGGTTTTTCACACTCAACAGTTTCCCAAAAGACATGCAGCCAACTTGACACAACTGTGGGAAGCCTTGGAGTCATCATGGGCCAGCGACCCTGTGGAACGCTTTGGACACCTTGTAGACTCCATGTCCCGACGGATTGATGCTGTCCTGAGAGCAAAGGGGGGTGTGCAACTCAATGTTAGGAAGGTGTCCTTAATGTTTTGTACAATCAGTGGATATGCACACTGCTTTTACAGTGCTATATTGAGAGTTACGTTAGCACAGAGTTCGACAGTGCTGCTTTTGTTGGGTTATGTCTGATGTATTGTGGTACATGATCGATTGCTTTGTTTTGTAACTTCACTTGGGTTTGAGATCAAGAACAACACCGCTGAGTCGAAATCACTGTTAATGAGTTATCATTCTCAACATAACATTGACGACAAGGATGGCTTAGCTCTCCCACCACTTCCTCCCTTCCTCGCATTATCGGGTGAGGCCCCCGATCCCATGGGGTCGCTGGTTAGAGTGCTTTGGCGCGTACAATAGCGCTTGGGCGTCATGATGTCAATGCTGCACAGAAAAAGGCACTTCTATTCCATTCCTTGGGAGCGGTAGGCCAGTGTGTGCTCGGAACATTGGGAACAGCACACACCTACACTGCGTGTATGGCATTCTTAAATGCCCAGGTCACCAACCCACAAAGTGCTCTCCTCCGGCAGTTCATCTTTAGACTGAGTCAACAACTCCCTGGTGAGTCTGTGCAAATCTATGTACAGTAGCTAACATGAGGGTCTTAGCTAGCTCGTGCAAGTTTAGCACACTTGAAGACGAGATGGTTCGGGATCAACTGATGCTAAAGTATCGGAAAGACTGTTGCTCGACCCAGCCGATTGTACATTGACACGAGCAATTGATCTTGCTTCCTAAGTCGAGTCAGCAGCCGAGTGTGCTGCTAGGTCAGAGGTGGACAACTCCAGTCCTCCCTCGGGGCCTGATTGGTGTCAGTTTTTCCCTAGCCCCAGCTAACACACCTGACTCCAATAATCACCTAATCATGATCTTCAGTTTAAAATGCAATTTGATTAATCAGCTGTGTTTGCTAGGGATGGAGAAAGTGTGATCCGGCCCCCGAGGACTGGAGACTGACAGCTCTCTCGGCCCTGATGTCAGCTCTACCGAATCAGTGCAGCTCACTTGACAGCAGCGATCACAACCACGGAAACAGCCTTGAAACAGTGGATCCCGTTCCCATGCTACTAGAGCTCAGAATTGCCCTGCGTGCGGCCCAACCTGGCGCAATGGTGGAAGACCAAACCATTTGCCAATGTCTGCCACTCTTTCCCTGTAGCCCTCAAAACACAGAACATCTTTCTCAGGCTCCAACTATGATCCACAATGTGAGCTCTGGGCCAGTGGCTTACAAATCACGCAGTCAACCTTAGTGATGTATATATTCCCCTGCTGTCGGATTCTGGTACCAGTGTGTCACTGCTGAATGTGGACACGTACAATCACCTTTTTTGCTCCCTACCGCTCTCTACGCTCTCCACTTCCCTCTGTGGATAAGGTGATTCAGAAATCGACCTAGTGGGCCCACTACAACTCACTGTTCGCTATGGTACAAAAGTGTTGCCCGACTCCTGTTTCCATGTAGTGCACTGTGGCGCTAACCCTCTTGGACACCGGTGGGTCAGAGATTCTGCATGTCACCTAACTGTGGCACAGATGGCCACCGCTGTTCAATGGTCTGGGCTATATCGATATCCTACACCCACCAGCCACTGATCGACCCCATCGTTATCCTGTCATTCAGCCACTGCGTCACATTCAGATGACTATTCGTGAATAGGTCGATGCTCATCTAAAGAACCTACTGGAACAGGACGTAATTGAGCCAGTTGAGGCCTCCACTTCGATCTCAAACCTAGTGATAGCAAGGAAAAAATCTAGCGCTTTACGCATCTGCATGGACCTTCAACCAGTGAATAAGACCGTCATTCCTGACAAATATCCACTGCCCAATTCAGAGGAACTCACAGCCCTGTTCTACAGCTCTAATGTGTTCTCAAAACTGGACCTGCGGTAGGGCTATCTCCAGGTGCCCCTCCAACCCAGCAGCAGGAACCTCGTGATGGCATCTTTTGCTACAAGCAGATGCCATTTGGACTGAGTTCTGCGCCCAGCTGCTTTCAAAAAGTATGATCTCAGTGCTGGCAGGCATCTCCAGGGTGGCCATCTACCTGGACAACATTGTTGTGCATGGGCCCACGACCTTCACTCATGACTAGCGCCTACACAGGGTTTTTACCGCTCTGGCCAAACTCAAGCTCACACTTAACTGCTGACGGCGTCTCCCCTTACCAGTCCTACGTTGACGCCATCCACAGCATTCCAGAGCCCAGCTCAACTTTCCAGTTGCCTCCTTCCTTGGCATGACAGGGGACTATCTAAAGTTTCTGCCCCAGTACTTAGCCACCACAGCCCCACTGCGCCAACTCCTACGGAAGGACGAGCCCTTTGTGTGGTCACAAGCCTGCAGTGAGGCAGTGAGGCAGTGAGGCAGTGAGGCAGTGCGCCACCTCAAGTTGCAACTCACATCTTCCCCAGTGTTAGCCCACCCTTGTCACCTGTGATGCATCCGCTGTAGCTGTAGGGGCGGTGTTATCCTAGATACAGAAGGCGGTGGAGAAACCCATCGCCTTTGCTTCCCGGGCCCTCAACACCACTGAACAGATGTATTCTGTGTGCGAGCGTAAGGCGTTGGCCTTCATCTGGGCATGTGAGCGATGGCATCTGTACCTGTATGGGTACACATCTGGTCTGGCTGCTTCACCCAATACAACGTCAGCCACAAGTTCACCCGGCCAATGTGGTCGCAAGATCTGCTCTTCAGATCGGCCGTTCACACCGGCTCAGAACACATAGAACAGGACATCATCCAAATGCTGCACGAACCCCTCCGGACCAAAGTCTCTCCCTATGAGCTCAAGGAGGCATCTGAACAGGATCCAGTTCTCTCCCAGCTATGTACCTTCTTCAGGAACGGCTGGCATCGTAAGGTGTCTGAGGAACATTCTGCATTCTCCAGAGTCAAGGACGAGCTCTCCTGCTCAGGCTTTTGTCCCGAGTGCCCTTCACGCGTGTTTCTTGTCGATGGCGCGCAAAGGCCACTTGGGCATAGTGAAGCTCAGACAGAGATGCTGAGAGCTGGTGTGGGGGCCAGGCATCGACCTGGAAATCGAAGCTCTGGTCAAGGACTGTGCAGCCTGCCTGGTGAGTGGCAAAACTGGCCATCAGGCCCCTCCACTCATGCAACCCCTCACCTGGCCTGCTGAGCCATGGGAGCACCTGCAGTTGGATATCTGTGGTGAGATCCATGGTGTTCCCCACCACCAACGGTTCTTGGTGGTGGCCTACAATCTACACTCAAATTGGACAAAGGTCATTGTGGTAGGCTCAGTCCCTCTTCTCCCGCTGGGGTACAGCAAAGACCATCACCACAGACAACTCGCCCCAGCTCCTCTTTAAACCTGCTAAGTATTTGCTTTTGCTCATTTTTACAGCTTATTAAGCCAGATCTGATGTCTCCAGGCTAGATCTACATGTAGAGCGGACAACCAATCAGAGGGTCTGTTCTGCACAAGACTCTGCATGTTCTCTACTAACAGGAACATGAACATTTTAGCACAGAGAAATGTTTATCAGCGATATCTGGCTAGACAAATGATAGTAGTGGCCTGAGAATATTTGTAGTTTTTTAGTAGATCACAAATCCTATCTCCAAATTGTAGATGACATCACTACATTCCAATGTTTTATTTTTGTTTAAAGAAAATAATGTAAAATGTATAAAATCTCGACTTTTCTCTAACCTGATAGAATGGTCAGAGCTGCTGCTAATACTATAGAAAAAATAGTAGATATGGAAAATAACAAATTATATAACAAAGAGAGAGTTTGTAGCGCTATTACATGGAGTGATTCTAATCTAATAAATGACCAGTAGAGATGAATAAAAGGGAATAGCGAGATGAGGATGAGGAGGGGAGTGATCACCCCTTAGATATAGTAGCTTGTCATAATGCATGGGGCTGCTGCTTTTTCAGGACGGTGTATTTAATGTGAAGGGAGCACTTACATGTATTTTCCCCCTTCACATTGTGCTCTCTTCATGCCTCCCCCAAGCCTCTGGGCAGGTGCTCGCTATGATCAAATATTTACAGTCCTGTCGGGCCACGCTTGCCTCAAGTCTGTACCAGGCCTTACATCCCAAGCTACAGACAATACTTTGGACTAGGCGGTCTATCAGCTAAGTAGAACATAGACAGTAAACAGTACATAGATTTACTTCTTTGGACTTCTATGGAATTCTAAGAATTAGCACAGTAAATCCCCAACGTTTTTCTGAACATTTTCACCAAAAAATTTTTTCCCCTGAGAGAATCACGTTTTACCCATTTATTTTTGGTTCTTGACATTACCATTAAAATCAAACCTCTCTCTTGTGTGCTCTAGTTTTTGTAAGTAGAAGGACAAGAGCAAAATCCCTGGAACAGCCCCAGAAGAACACGTTGCAATTCTATATATGTGACCAACAGTAGTAGAGTTGAGTTTCATCTTAAGCTGATTTAAGAACCAGAGGTCTTTGAGGAGAAAGTGGGCTCAGAATTGCTGTGAAACAAGTTTTGAGGGCAATATTACCCCTGGCTTACAGTAAGGTAGTGGTTAGGGGTTTAGATTCAGGCTCATGTTAGGGTAGAAGTCTATAGCTGGAGTCAAAGTTTTAATTGGAGAAAAGGAGTTCGGTTTGCACCAAGGGCTTGGATTACGTTTGAGTTTAGTTGTCTAAACTTCCTTCGTATCAGCTGTGCTTTTATATAAAACATTACTTACGTGTTCATTATATACATTTTATATGCTTATTTGCCTCAAACATTTCTAGTATGGTCTGAGAATTGGAGGTGAAAGTCCCAGGAAAAAGTACTGTGTTGAATTAGTACCTAATACTTATGTCATTAGCCGTAAACCCCAGCCAATGGAATTCCTTTGATGCTGTTGAGGGTATTTTCCTAATCTCTATTTGGGGGAATTATGGCATTTAGGTCACAAACTATTCACTCACATAAGTGATATAAACACTGTTAAACCTCTACAAAGTCTTCAGATTGGATCCCTCCTGATCCTGGCTTCACTTACACACACTCCCACTTGTACGTGGATGGGGATTTTCTAATAGCATGACCGAGAACACATGCTCTATTACTACCTTTGTAAACCAACGTGTTAAAGTATTGCAGAAAAAAATATTAAATTGGATGAAAAGGAAAAATGAAAAAAAAAAAGCTACATGTATTTGCTTTAAGTATTTAATCAAGTTTTACTGAGTTTTATTTGTTTTTTGTTTATTTAGCATTGTGTCTGGAGCAGGCTCCAGCTGTGCAGTCTTCCTGCTGCCTCCTCCTCCATCCACAGGTGGGAAGAACAGAACAAAGGAGAGCAACTGCCATCCCGCCACCTCCCAGAGGCCCCTTGGCTGTGACGGCTGTGACAGTGGGACTCTTCCCTCAGTTCCCCCTGTCCACTGCTGCCAAGCTCTGCCAGGCCCTGCCAGGCTCCAGAGATGCCCCGCTCTCTGTCTGTCTCTCTGGGCCCCAAGTCAAAGGGCCCATGAAAGCAGGAGTGGGCGAAGATTGGAGACCTCAAGATATTCATCCCCCCCCCCCACCTCTCCATCTGCTACAAGTGTGCCTGTTCTCTGTGTCTCTCCCTCCATCCCTCCTCTGCTCTGGTCATGATGGCCCTGACCTGCTCCCCAGCCGGCCACCATCACTCTGCTGTCACTTCACTGGTACACCACTGTCACTTACCTAGCTGGACTAATACACAGCCTAGACCACTATTTCGCTTAAATTAATCGTTAACCCTCAAACTACCGACTGGGGTCATTTTGAGGCATTTTGAGGCATATTTGCTATGAAGCCCCGAAATAAGATCTGGTGCAAACAATTACTTTCAGAAGTCACATAATTAATTAAATAAAGTCAACCTGCGTGCAATCTAAGTGTCACATGATCTGTCACATGATCTCAGTATATATACACCTGTTCTGAAAGGCTCCAGAGTCTGCAACACCACTAAGCAGGGGGCACCACCAAGCAAGTGGCACCACCAAGCAAGTGGCACCATGAAGACCAAGGAGCTCTACAAACAGGTCAGGGACAAAGTTGTGGATATGTACAGATCAGGGTTGGGTTTATAAAAAAATATCAGAAACTTTGAACATCCTCGGAGCAACATTAAATCCATTATAAAATAATGGAAAGAATATGGCACCACAACAAACCTGACAAGAGTGGGCAGTCCACCAAAACTCACAGACCAGGGCATTAATCAGAGAGGCAACAAAGAAGGAGCTGCAAAGCTCCACAGCGGAGATTGGAGTATCTGTCCATAGGACCACTTTAAGCCGTACACTCCAAAGAGCTGGGCTTTACAGAAGAGTGGCCAGAAAAAAAGCCATTGCTTCAAGAAAAAAATAAGTGAACATGTTTGGTGTTTGCTAAAAGGCATGTGGGAGACTCCCCAAATATATGGAAGAAGGTATGATGGTCAGATGAGACAAAAATGTAGCTTTTTGGCCATCAAGGAAAACGCTATGTCTGGCACAAACCCAACACCTCTCATCACCCTGAGAACACCATCCCCACAGTGAAGCATGGTGGTGGCAGAAGGGATGTTTTTCATCAGCAGAGACTTAGAAACTGGTCAGAATTAAAGGAATGATGGATGGCGCTAAATACAGGGAAATTCTTGAGGGAAACCTGTTTCAGTCTTCCAGTGATTTGAGACTGGGATGGAGGTTCACCTTCCAATGACCCTAAGCATACTGCTAAAGCAACATTCGAGTGGTTTAAGGGGAAACATTTAAATGTCTTGGAAAGGCCTAGTAAAAGCCCAGACCTCAATCCAATTGAGAATCTGTGGTGTGACTTAAAGATTGCTGTACACCAGCAGGAACCCATCCAACTTGAAGGAGCTGGAGCAGTTTTGCTTTGAAGAATGGGCAAAATTCCCAGTGGCTAGATGTGCCAAGCTTATAGAGACATTTCCCAAGAGACTTGCAGCTGTAATTGCTGCAAAAGGTGGCTCTACAAAGTATTGACTTTGGGGGGGGGGGGGGGGGGGGGGGGGGGGGTGAATAGTTATGCACACTCAAGTTTTCCATTATTTTGTCTTATTTCTTGTTTGTTTCACAATTTTTTTTAAATTGCATCATCAAAGTGGTAGGCATGTTGTGTAAATAAAATGATGCAAACCCCCCCAAAACATATTCTAATTCCAGGTTGTAAGTCAACAAAATAGGAAGAATGCCAAGAGGGTGAATACTTTCGCAAGGCACTGAAGTGGCAGTCAAAACAGCTCATAAAAGTCTATCAGTGATATGAATACTTGGTAGAACTGTAATACAGAAACCAGTTACCCTCTAAATTATACACATAGTGCTGTATTGGTGTGTATTCTTTGAAACATAGTTATTCTATGGGAAATGTTATGTAAATACAGAATTCCTATAATATCCTCAAATAGTCTATACGTGCAACTTGTTATGGTATTTGGGTTGCTATAACTTTGGTTTGAAGTAACTGAGGATTTGGGCATGCTTTTGGAAGCATCCTGCCGTACGTCCTACCACTTCCATTGTTTCACTAGCAGCGATGCTAATGCTGCCTGTGGGGTAGAGAAATAGGATCAATGGATGAATCACTTTTTTGTCAATCAAATTCAGTATATTTCAAATGTTGGTGTGCCGGCCCTTTAAATGGCAGTCATTTTTACCACATAAATATGACAAAATTAGTATTTACTTCAAAGTTCTAAAAACTAAATTATACAACAATCAAATGTTGGTAAATCAGTCTGTTAGGTTTTTTTGTTTTTTTTTTCATATAAAAAATATTAACATGTCTAATGATGTTTTGATACAAATTAAGTTGATATGTTGCTATGGTTATAGCTTTTCCGATAGTTTGTTCCCCAGTTGGTAATCCATGTATGTAAAACAGTTGATGTTATGAGGGTTAACATATAGTACTCAAATTCGAGTAAGTTAAGCAATACAGAAGTGGTTTGTCATCCAATTAGTCAAATCTCCACTTGTTCTTGTGTAAACAAAACCTGTGAACCAGACCCACCATTCAAACAGACAGTGTAGTTTTTGGAGCAGCCTTGGAGAAAGGGATCAGGAACTGAAGAGCCACGTCAGTTCCACTCCAGTGGCTGCTGTTCCATTCGGAGCTCCACTCTTCACTTGTGTCCCTGTGAACACCCACAAAGGAGGGTCATCAGGCAGTTTCATTAGCCAGGAGATAAGCATGCTCGTGTGGACAGGACAGGAGTGGTCCTTTATCTGCACGACTGGAGGGGTGGGGTGGTGGTGGGGAAGGGGACGGATGAAGTGGCTCTTACCGCAAATTACAAGTACCCAAAAACCCCTCAGGAGGGGAAAAAGCACCCTCCTCATCCCCTCCTCATCTTCGCAGCATTGTTCACGAAGTGCCACAGGCCAGCAACCCAATCCCCACTCAGACACAACTACTCTTAACCCCTTTTAACACATTCTACATTACCTTATGTGGATTTACACACAGGGCAGTGCTTAAACTGCCCTTTTGAGAGTTTGGGACTTTAAGGTTCTTTCTGCATTTTTTGTCAAAATTGAGTTATTGACATAGCCTTGTTCCGTTCAAAGTTCTGTACCTACACAGTGCTCTAAATATCCGCAATTCATATTAAGTTCAAAAGAATGCAAGATGAAAAATAGCTGACACCATTCAAACCAATGAGAGTTTGGAACTGTAAATCCAAATATCTAAAAATCGTCTTTTTGCATGTTGTCCTAAACTCTCGCGTTGTTATGATTGTTGGCACTGGCATGCTCGGGGGAAGTTTAGTGCCGCTGGTGTGGAGTTAGCCACCTCTACACTCCAATGACTGTCAATCTGACTGTGGTTCCAATTTGGGATTATCAATGTAAACGTTTGGCTAATGTCTGTACGTCCACGCACACACACAAACTTTGCAATGTTGTGTGTTACCCTCCTTTTGCCAATTCCAGGGAATGGGTTGCTTTCCATTTGGTATTTTAATTGTCATCCTGGTTAGGGAATTACTTGTTTAGCAGAAACACAGTAGGGTAACGAAACACTGGAACGCTCTTTACCTGCCTTTACCGGATGTTAGTTTGTAGTAAAACCAGGCTTTTTGCTCTCTGTATTAAGTTTATAATGTTATACACATGTTATACACATCTGCATCAACATGATGGAACGGTTTGCTTCTCTGATGAGCTAACAACGTGGAATTACTGTCACGTTTGTTGAAATGAGTGGGCCATGGCACAGCGTGCGTAGAGTTCCACATTATATTTAATAGTGAGACTTACAACCAAAACAACAAAGAATATAACAAAACGTGCAGTATTGCAGTGCTCAAGGCAACTCTACAAAAACAAGATCCCGCACAAAACGGGTGGAAAAAGGCTGCCTAAATATGATCCCCAATCAGAGACAACGATAGTCTCTGATTGGGAACCATACCAGGCCAACATAGAAATGCAAAAACTAGTGTACCCACCCTAGTCGCACCCTGACCTAACCAAAATAGAGAATAAAAAGGATCTCTAAGGTCAGGCCGTGACAATTACAGTGCCTTCGGAAACTATTCATACCCCTTGACTTATTCCACATTTAGTTGTATTACAGCCTGAATTCAAAATGGATTTTTAAAAAAAACATAATGACAAAGTGAAAACATGTTTTTAGAAATGTTTGCAAATGTATTGAAAATAAAAGTGAAAAATAAAATGTACAAAGTATTCATGCCCCTAAGTCAATATATGTTAGAATCACCTTTGGCAGCGATTACAGCTGTGAGTCTTTCTGGGTAAGTCTCTAAGAGCTTTGCACACCTGGATTGTACAACATTCTTCAAGTTGGTTGTTGATCATTGCTAGACAGCCCTTTTCAATTCTTGCCACAGATTTTCAAGACGATTTAAGTCCAACTCTAACTAGGTCACTCAGGAACATTCAATGTCATCTTGGTTAGCAACTCCAGTGTATATTTGGCCTTGTGTTTTGGGTTATTGTCCTGCTGAAAGGTTCATTTGTCTCCCAATGTCAGTTGGAAAGGAGACTGAACCAGGTTTTCCTCTTCCTCTTGCCAATGACAAGCATACCCATAACATGTTGCAGCCACCACCATGCTTGAAAATCTGAAGAGTGGTACTCATTGATGTGTTGTGTGGGATTTGCCCAAAACATAATGGTTTGTATTCAGGACATAAAGTTAATTTATTTTCTTTTTTTGCAGTTTTACTTTAGTGCCTTGTTGCAAACAGAATGCATGTTTTGGAATATTTTTATTCTATACAGGCTTCCTTCTTTTTACTCTGTCAATTAAGTTAGTTATGTGGAGTAACTATAATGTTGTTGATCCATCCTCACTTTTCTCCTATCACAGCCTTTAAACTCTTACTGTTTTAAAGTCGCCATTGGCCTCATGATGAAACCCCTGAGCGGTTTTCGTCCTCACCGGCAACTGAGTTAGAAAGGACGCCTGTATCGTTGTAGTGACTGGGTGTATTGATACAACATCCAAAGTGTAACTCATAACTTCACCATGCTCAAAAGGATATTCGATGTCTGCTTTTTTTTACCCATCTACCAACAGGTGCCCTTATTTGGAAGGCATTGGAAAAACTCCCTGGTCTTTGTGGTTGACTCTCTGTTTTAAATTCACTGCTCGGCTGTGGGACCAGATAATTGTATGTGTGGGGTACAGATAGGGGGTAGTCATTCAAAAATCATGTTAAACACTATTGTCCATGCATCTTATTATGTGACTTATTAAGCACATTTTTTCTGCTAAACTTCTTGCCATAGTTCTTCTTCTTGCCAAAGTCTTGCCATAACAAAGTGATTGAATACTTATTGACTCAAGGCATTTCAGCTTTTTTATTATTTTTTAAATTGGTAAACATTTTGAAATAGCTAATTCCACTTTGACATTATGGGGTATTGTGGATACGCCAGTGATAAAACATCTCAATTTAATAAATTCTAAATTCAGGCTGTAACACAACAAAATTTGGAAAATTCAAGGGGTGTGAATACTTTCTGAAGGCTCTGTATTTCAGTGAGCTCTTCTGCAGTGGTCGACATCGCCGAGGATAATCATGTCCTGTCATATTTAAATCCATGACAAACTGCCTTTCTCTTTTCTTCTCTCTTTTCCTCTCACTTTCTCTCTCTCTCCCTTTTCCACTATCTTCCTCCTTTTCTGTAGATACATTGCCTCCAAACTTGTCATGTACAGTTAGTCATATGAGCAGAAAACTCAATTTGGCAGAATCCAACAGGTCAAAGGCCCATAGGCATTATTTAGCCAAAAGCAAGACGCACCTGTATTACCTCAGCCTACTCTCTTAAACCACTTCTGCTACCATGCTAATCAGTCTTTCCAACTACACCCCCTCACTCCCATACCATGCTCTCACGATCAATATGGCTCTCTGCAAGAGTACAGCAGTGGAGCTACAGAAACACTTATAACACATCGTCCAAATCTTGGGTTAGTTCTATGAGGTTTTGACCTGCACAAAAACAAACCCATTCAGGGCATTAAGAAAAGGCCTTATTTCAGGTGACTTGTTCGCCAACAACAACAAAAAGCACGGGAACGAATCAGATCAAACTCTGGCAGACGTGTACACAGCAGAGCCGCATCTCTGTGCTTCGTTTGAATATTTTGTGATGGCCGTGCTACCCGGCTCAACATGCATGTCGTCAGAGAATTCTTACAGCTCCACGTTCCATTGAGCAGAAACATTGCTCCTGTCCTGACAGAGCCAAACCTGACCAAATCACACGCACGGCTAGGTGATATATGTCACATTGTGGGCTCTACAAATGTAGAGTCTACCAATGTAAGTCTAGTGGGTGTGAGACTATTATCATGTTGATAGGAGGGGGATCAGCGTTGCCCATTGTTTCACACCTTTTACTCATTCCAGCTGGTTGTCACTTGTCCACGGGTCCACTGTTGATGACATACTAATACATTGCATTATAATTATTATGCCAGTGCTGTCAATCAGAATTTACTAATAATACTAATAATTTAAGCATCATTTGACCGCCACCACCAACTGCCTTAGGAAATCGCAGTAGATTTATTTTCTGTTACTCAGAAAGTGAACATGATCATTTAACATTGAATGTTCCCAGCGTTGTTGTTTCTATAATGATGGCTATCGATGTGTGTTGATGTCTCATTGGATCCAGTTTTGTGTTTCAATGTCACTTGCTATGGTAAAAAAATAACAAATAATCAGTTGACATTGTGCTTCCGAGCTTTACCTGTGTCCCTTTGGGGTCTCCTCTCCCCTCTGCCCTGTCTCATATATCAGACAGCACAAAGGAACAGTCTCTATTCTTCATGACCGCAAACTGACTCACTTTTACAAATGTCAGGTGTCAGTGTCCAGTAGCACCACGATCGGTGACACATTAGCCCCTCTGTGTCCACAGGTTTGCTCTACATAGAACACTACAGAAGAGATTCTTCAGCAGAGACTGAACTAACTCAACCATTCAAATGGGTGAAGTGCAATGTTTCTGATAGGTTAGACACCAATGGCTGACCATCCTTCTGTACAGCATCAGAACTGAGGCTTGAGGCCAGGTAGCATGCTGACATGGCCTGAAGCCTTGCAGGAGAATAACAATTGAAGTTTCATTCTAAAATGCTAAATATCCAGTTTCAGAAACGTTTGTAAATGAGCTTTTATTGTTATTAGAAATTATGAAAGAGATTGGTGTTTTTTCACTATCTAATCATGGCATGATTCAGTGACAGATGTGTTTGTTTCAAATCTATCACTTGATGGTTTCATTTCAGAGACACAAATAATATAAATGAAAAATGCCTTATCCGCCTCACAAGCTAGGTTTCCATCCAATTAGCGCCAGATCTTCATGCAAATATTCCAAAATCTGCATTTTCCCACCAAAGATGTATCCAACAAATAGACTTGTTTCAGATAAAAGGCTGCGGGTGATGATGTAGTGCATATAAAAAAATAACTTTTGCTGTTAAATTCCCATGTACCGAATAAAAAATACAAGTTAAATGGTTTTCCATCCATTGTCAACTCTATTGTTGGTTTTGACAGATTATATATATATATTTTTGCATTGTATAGTGAATAGGCTCTTGTCTTGGCACGTGCGCTCTAGCCAACAGTTATGTAGATATGCTATCTACAGGATCAGATTGTTATAACCATGAGAGCAAGATTATTTTTATTTGTCAAACGGCAGCCAAATATTGATCGTCGTGTCACCAGAATAAGACCCTCAATAGGTATTGGAAAAGAGCATCAAGCTCATTATGTGCACTTTCAGTTCAGCGTCATTTATTTCATTTGTAGCCTAATAAATTGCATGCTTTCCTGAGTTGTAGTGGGAGGACCACACAACGTATCACTGCATGACTGCAAGTATACTTTAGCGTGATGGTTAAAGATATCATCTTGTCTAGCGTATTTTGCTTTGTCGACATTTGGAAGGTTTACCAACAAATTAGCTGTTTCCATCAGGCCTGTCGTGACAATTTTTATCGCATAAAAAGTTTGGATGGAAAACTGGTTACACTCAGAGAAATAAGTAGTACTGCTTGGTTTTACACAGTCAAATGTAACAAATACGTACATTTTTAATAAAGAAATGTACAAATGATACATTTGTGACATCAATATAAAAAAAATACAAATTATAATTCAATACAGTAAGTAGTATGAGATCTGTATGTAAAACATTTACATTTGACATTTTAGTAATTTAGCAGATGCTCTTATCCAGAACGACTTAAAGTTTGTGCATTCATCTTAAGATAGCTAGGTGAGACAACTACATATCACAGTCAAATATACAGGATTTGAAAATTCCATTCCAGCTAAACAATGTACATATAGTGTTTTGCAAAAAAAAACATTTTCATACACATCTAAAATCTATTAATTAAAAATCTGAGAACACTAACATTTACACACATGAAGGTACCTATAAGCAGTCAATTTTGATGAAAAAACACAAATGTGAAAAATTGGTGAATATAGCTTTTTGGAAATAAACTCTTAAATTGCTACAGTCACCTCCAAAATGATTGGCACATAAAGATGAGCAAAACAAGACCGTATAAATAAATAATACAAATGCTCAGCATATTCTATGCTAAAAATAATTGGGGAAATTATCTTCTTTTATACTAATACAATTGTTCCGAGAAATATATTTTATTTAACAAGTAATACAATTTTTTTCTCTCAAAAAGATGTGTCAAATTTATTGCCACCCCTAAAGATTATCACAAATAAAATCAAACTAAATGTAATCTGCATTAATACGTTCGTTACTTTAAATTAAGCTCAGTTTATGGCTTTACACATGTACAATCCCTTTGTCCTCCATCACCATGGGAAATGGCAGAGAACTCACAAAGGAAAAGAGACAAATGGTTGTTGACCTTCATAAATCAGGAAATGAGTACCAGGCAATGGGTACCAAAAAATACCCAAAAATAATATATATATATATATATATCCACCACTTACCACTATTAGGGCAACAATTAAGAAGATTAAAAACCACTGGAACAGTGGTAAACTTGCCCGGTATTGGACGCAAATGTATCTTGTTTCCACTCACAGTGAGGAAGATTGTATGGGAAGCAGAGACAAATCCATGGGCCAAAGTTGTAGAAATACAGAACTTGGTCGCATCTTCGGGTCAACAAGTCTCAAAATCTACAATGAGACTCAGAAAAAAGGTTTGATTGAGTGAAACCAACAAGTGTAAACGCCTTTAGTTTGCTAAATGGCACTTGGATTGGAACCAGTGCAATGGTCAGATGACATAGAGCTCTTTGGCCACGCACACCAGTGGTGGGTTTGGCATTGAAAGAAGGATGCATATGCGGAAAAGAACCTCATACCTACTGTAAAATATGGTGGTGGATCATTGTTGTTATGGCGCTGTATTGCTTCCACTGGTCCTGGGGCCTTTATTAGGTCAACGGCATCATGAACTTTACCAAGTACCAAAACATTTTAGCCAGAAACCTGGTTGGCTTTGCCAGGAGTTTGAAACTTGGCCGCAAGTGGATCGATCACCCAGCAAGACAATAACGCCAAGCAAGCACACATCAAAATCCACAAAGAAATGCTTAATTGAACACAAAATCAATATTTTGCAATGGCCATCTCAGTCTCCGGACTTGAACCCCATTGAAAACCTGTGGTTTGAATTGAAGAGGGCACTCCATAAGCACAGAAAGAAGGATATCAAGGATCTGGAAAGATTCTGTATGGAGGAATGGTCTAAGATCCCTCCCAATGTGTTCTCCAATCTCATAAAATATTTATTTTAAAAGGCTCAGTGCCATTATCTTCGCAAGGGGAGGGTGCCGGAGTATTCAAAACAGGGGTGCCAATAATTTGGACACCTATCTTTTTAATAAATGTTTTATTACTAGCTAACCCTCTTGAGCCTGTGCCTTGGGGGGATGTTCTACTAAGCTAACATGTGGAATTGTTTTCAGATGGTCATACCATGGATCATTTAGCTATTTTTAGACCCATATTTACCCCTTTGTTTTTGCCACATTCTACCCCTCATTCACTTTTGTTCATTTTCACCACCCATTAATGGGCTTGTGTGGGTCATGGAGCACAACATTTCCGTGTTCGTGTGAATCTCAGCTTTCGGTAGTGGGGTCCTAATAGATTCTAACTCACCGACCTCAGGCGACTCTCATGAAGCTTGTGGGGGTCATAGAGCAAAACTTTTCGTGAAAAGTAACTTTTCAGGATCCTCTCATGTCAAACAAATTAAAGCGCTGACAAGCAAAGGTCTGGTCAACCCGCTATAAGGACATGTCTGGTTTTGGCTCATAAGTTAAAGACTAGCTGATAAACTAACATTTAAAACTCTGCTTCTACGTAAAAGTCAACAAAATATTTACAAAATTGGCAACAGAAGACTACAAAAGGAAATGGAGGTTGTGTCATAAATTATATACAAAGGCTTTGGTCTGTTTGTACAATCAAGAATGGTTAATTCAGACATGTATAGAGGCCTTGCGCTACTATGCATTGTTGCAGTGAAAGGTTTTAGTGGGACAGAATAAAGTAAAACTCTTAACTACAACTATAACAAAGAACTTGTACCCAATTGAATGAAATTACTTGAAGATGTGTATAAAACACACATAGAATATTCAGAGAAATATAAATGAAATTAACTTTATTATAGAAATTGTGTCCGGGAGACTGCTAGGGAAGACCAATACTTACATTTCGACATAACAAACTGAATTATATCGAAGACACAATCTACAGTTTTTAGCTACCAATTGTTTTTTTCACCTCTTTTTTTAGCGGTTAATGCTTTCCATTTACAATGATTCTGCCAGAAAGCTTTGGAAAAGAAAAGAACAGAGAAATGGGCTTCTCGTACCCAGCTGGTACCTGCTGGTCCAGCTCTGCCTTTGAATGATACAAACTTGTTTCACCAGAGTCCACATTCTGTACACAGACTGGGAGAGCTTCTTGATATACGTTGACAAAAACTATTAATGGCAGAAAATTCTTCACAAATGATCTTCTTTTCAGCAGAAGCAAGGAACAACTCAGTTTCACAGTCCATCCACGTTGTTGTTTTTTCATTATGACATACAAATGGCCATATACAAATACACCAAAAATGACATAAGTTGGAAACGGAGAACAGAGATATTTTTTCCACCCATTAAGGATGTTACACCGGGCACTTTACAGAAGTCCTTTCTCTTTTTTTCTTTTTCAAGTCTTTGCCTCCAAAGAATGATAGAGAATGGCACAATCCCAGTACAAAATAGTGTCTTTTAGAGTCTATTTTCTCTTGTCTGTAATTAAATACTGCTGGACAGCCTCTTCGTTCAAGACAATATCCGAGGAGTCACACCTTGACGGTAGTCGTGTCTCTACTGTAGCCTGGGCCAGTACTGGGACATGTCTGCTTCACTGCCTGGCACTTGGACAGGAACAGATACTCCAGGAGAGATGAGACCTGACACAACAAACACAGAGCGGTGGATCAGTTCAGGCACCATGTATGCCTACTCATGTTTGCAAATGGTGATTCATAATGTCTTGGATTTTTGTTTATTTTGTCATGACCCCGTTTCTCTGCTTACCTGTTGAGTTGCCTCCTGAGCCTGCCATTGACTGGCTGTTCATATGTGCCTGCATATGAGGAGGGGTGTACGTGTCGTAGCTCCGCCCGTTGACTGAGGGACTGGTGGGCAGCATGCAGGAGTAGGAGGTCTGGCTGGGCACAGGAGCCTGGGGGGGTAAACAGCACACATGACAGTCAGATTCACCTGTCACCTAGCAGCATCTCATATCTATAGTCCCAACAACTAAGGGATGGGCCACACTAAGCCATGGGAACGTAAATAATGCACTATCATATTTAGTTTACAAATTCAACATAGTATTTACTACAGCATTGCCAGTTCTTAGCATTCACTTGTGACGTGTATGTATACTTTGTATAGGTTTACATTTATTGTGGTAAATAACTTGGATGCTATGCAAAGTCATTAGAAAAAAAACACCAAAATGCTACATTTATTATTGTATCTGACGGTGATGTACTTACTTGCATAGGCAGGTTGTTGGCCATGGTGAAGCTTGGCATAGGTGGCAGGGCACTGTATGTGTTTGTAAGGGCTGTGTCTGGTCTTCCCAACATGGATCCTGACGAGAACGATACTGCAGGGGTAGGATATATACATTTATTTTAGAGACCAGTCAGCACCTGATTGCCATTTGCAACATTCATTTGCAGGAACATAGAATGGATTGTGTGGCACTCCTGACTATCACCCACATTTGTACACATTTTTGTTTTACATACTGATTAGGCTACAGTTCTAAAAAAAATCCCATAAATGGATCCTACAACAATAGATTAAGGTGGAATGCACATGATGTAATAAGACGTTTTGTTAAAGATAAAGATCACTGACTCCAACCTGGTGTCGTGGGCTGTGGGATGGGCTGGTAGACACTGGTGCTGAAACTGCTGCTGATAGGGATGTGACTGGAGGAGTTACTGGCTTGCCGCCTTTGATTCCGGAGTTTCTCCTCTCTCCTCCACTTTGCCCTTCTATTTGAAAACCACACCTGAAACCACATTCATGTTTCCATGATTAGTGTTGGATGGGTCACTTCTTTGAATGTGATTACAATGTCCCTAAATTCAAGGCGATATTAATAGGCAGAAGGAGAGGTCACTGTACTTGTATTCTGGCCTCTGGGAGGTCAATTTTTGCAGCAAGTCTTTCCCTTGCGAAAACATCTGGATAGTGAGTTCTTTCAAACTCTGAAAAAGAAATACATTATTTAGAACTAGAATGGAAGTAATTAAATGTGATATACATCAAATATGCCTCCAAAAGCATTCAGACTATTACAGTTGTGGGGGGAAAAATCTCATTTGCAGTGAAACCGTTCAAAGTACGCCAATGAAAACAGCAATCTGTGGTAATGGTCCAAATGAATAGGCCTAGTTATGAGTCAGTCTTGATGCCTTAATTATGCTTAAAATATACTAATTTAGTATCACCAGCTCATTAATGAGATTACTTTGTCCGACAGTTGGACGAGAACATGTGACAGTGGCGGTATAATTTACCTTTCTCAAGCGCTTCTATCTGTTCTTGTGTGAACGAAGTGCGGTTCCTTTGCAATTTTCTTTTCAGCTGAAGTCTCATTTGGGTCTCATCCGAGTCTTCTCCATTCGAACTTATTGAATTAGTGTTCTCACCTCCGCCGTCTGACGGTGGGCAACCATCTGAAAAATAAATAATAAATCAATCAATTCAAACTATCACTCTTTGTTCAGCTTTCATGCATAGCAAGAGGTGCACCTATTGTTAGCGCAATTATTTCATTTTCTTGCATTGGAGTTTATTTTGCGTTGCATAGAGTTTAATGAGGCCTGTGAGGATATGCCCAAACCCCGCCTGTGCCTAAAACATGATCTTATAATATATGAAATGTTGAGACTTGTTGCGTTCTCTGCTTCTTCCAACTGATATTGACTGGGTTTGACAATTCATTGTGTTATTTTGACCAGATATTATTAGTTACATCAGGCTATATAAAATGGCGATACAATGTTGTGGGAAATTCTTATTTTTGGCTTAGTTCTTTAATGACCATGTAGCAATACTTCTGGTGATGAAATATAAGACAACATGGTAGAACCTATTTAGATTCCAGGAAATGCTTTAAAATCCAAACTTTCCTTTTTAAAATGTCCACATGGGCGTTTGTACACCCGTTGAAATAAACCACAACACTTGAATTAAACCCGTTTTTCACGACCAGGCGATACCAGGAGAGTAAGGGGAACTATTAAATTCATGGTCTGTGAAGGGTGTTGGCAAACTTTCATGGGTAGAATTTTGAGGACACAATTGGAGGCCACAAAAGGATTCTCTCCAGGCTCGCAGTGCCCCTCATTGTATGGAGGATTCCAGTCAACAGACTTTTCAGCTCAGTATGTTAACCTTTATGCACTACTATCATTAATCACTGTCTCCTAAGATGCCCTGTTCAACGCCAGTTCAGATTTATGGCTTCTTTAGGCCATGGAAGAAAAAAAAGAAAAAAAAATGCACACATTGAATGAGACATCTCTATGCTCAGACAGTGTTTGTTACATAAAGGCGACAGAGAAACCAACTGTGAGTTGAGGGGCCTCAGTCAGTGGCGTTGTTAGACACTTTATTCAGCATACTTGTTATCCATTACATTATGCCTACGTAGCAAACGTTATACCTATTTATGTAGGCCTAGATACATCTGCTTTGGCAGTTTATTGTGTGACTGATTACCATTTCACAGTTCGTGTTTTTTTTTCTACATGCACGGGCAGGTTGCTCAGTATACGTATTCTTAAGCCGTATTGGTATGCTCAATAATATAGGTGCGGATATGTTTGAACGACTATATATCAGCAGAGACCCATCATCATATGTGGGTAGCTTTGTTCACTCTGCTCTGAAGTTATGCCGATGCTTGTCTGACAGATGTGTTGTTTCAAAACCAAATGCATTATTCAGAACAAGGTGTTTTATTACATTATTATAAACATACGCGAAGATTAAAGTTATCCCTTTTAAATGTCCCTGTTGTGTCCAAAAAGAAAGATTATCAGTGACCGGTGCGCTATGGTTTTGGAGCTAATCCGTCAAAAAAAAAGGAGTGAATGTGCGTTCTATTATCCCTCAGTCAGACCAACTGTCGCTAGATTTTGGGATTTGTTTTCATTAATAAAAGGCGCTGGGAAATAAAACCATTCCTTAGTATCACGTGTCGCAATCAGTCAGGCGTAAAACAAGCCAAAAGATAGAGAACCAACTGCGGCATCTTTCAGCAATAGAAACCAAAAACATTCTGGGACCCCCTGAAAGAGAAAGTGTCTAAAACCCATAGACAGCTTTAGCCCTCTATAAAGAAAAAAAGATAAGAAAAACTGTCACGTTGATCTCTAAAAACACGAAATCGCAAACGAGAGCTTTCACCCTCTCCTTATGAAAGAGTTGTCTCTCTTTGGGCCCTGTCACTCTGATGAATCCACTATTTTATTCACTGTTGCGTGGCGTTTATCAGATTGAGACCATATTTCTCCCCCTCTGAGACCTCACCCTGCCGTATGCTTCCGGAGTAATGGATTCTTAATTTCCCTGAAATCGCACTCCATGGAAGTATAGACACTTATGGCAGAACATAAGTGAACATACGATGTTGGTATAGCTGGCTGAGGTGTTCACACAAACATTTTGGGCATATTTTGAATAGACAGGATAACAGAGATACATTCAAAGTACAAACAACAACAGCAGAAGCACTTCTTATCATCGTTATTATTATATAACAGCCTTGATAGTCTATAATTAGATAAGTATGATACTATTATACTTATTTTTTTATTTCACCTTTATTTAACTAGGTAATTCAGTTAAGAACAAATTCTTATTTACAATGACGGCCTAACGGGGAACAGTGGGTTAATTTGCCTTGCTCAGGGGCAGAACGACGGCTTTTTACCTGGTCAGCTCTGGGATTCGATCCAGCAACCTTTCGGTTACAGACCTAACGCTCTAACCACCCCAAATCAATAATAATAATACTTAATAATAATAATAATAATTGCTATAAAAATATATATGTGTTACTATTGGCACTTGGTCACCTTTCACCTTAATTTATTTATTTGTTGGGGATTCCTCATTCGAGACAGGTGTAGTTAACAACAACAAAAAAACGCAGATATTATGAAGGACAAAAAAACGGTTATTTGTATTTCAATAGTGTCCATCCTTTATTGTTTAGTTCTCTTAAAACTGACGTGTCTAATTGGCAAGTGGTGCCATATCGTGTCCATGGGTCTCCCGTGGAACATTTCTACAGCTGTCTCCTCAAACTAGACGCTTATTCATGTCGCCTTAATGAGAAACAAAACGTTCTCTAATGAGCAATTACATAGCGACAGAACTGTTCCCATAACAAATTCTTGAGTGTGACAGAAACATCCTTTGTACAGATAGGCCTACCGCACACTGCTTCACATTTGTTCATCTTAAAGCAGTTTGGATGGGGAAAATATGGACTCATTGACAAACTGCTCCAGAAATAGGCTTAGAGTATGGGCCTAGAAATGCATCAATCGTGCAGACTAAATCGTACAGACTAAATTGTGAAATGACAACCTTATTGTAAAAAAAAAACTTTGTCGAAAAACATGTCGAGAATTTGCAAGTTAATAATTAGTCGAATCATAGCAAGTAGCCTAATCTTTGAATCATTTTCGGGGCATGGCACAGGCCTATTTAACAGTTCCATGCATAGGTCAAATAAGACTAATAAAGCCGATGCATTAGTGACAAACAACATCAGCTGAACTTTGATATCCTCTAAGATTTTCCACAAAAAAAGTATATTCCCTGCTACTTTCAATAATGTAGCCTAATAAGGTTGTAACAATAAAATAAAAAGGAAATATTATTTTGTTTATTTTTTTGTAATAATAATAATGATGGTAATATTAGGCCTGATATGATGATATACGACAACAACAACAACAATAATAATAATGATAATACAAAATTGCTAATAATTACACCTTTTCGTTATAAAATGACCTAATAAAGACATTCTCACTCCTCACGCCAAATCCAGTGATTTTCCTACCTGTGTTGGGCTGTCCTGGCACTGAGGTTCCGGGGTACCAGCCCGGCCGGGTTCCCCACGTCCCAGTCTGACCGTTCAGCATTCTCAACTTCTCATACATGCCATCTGCGCCCATCTGTTGCTTTTCGCTAGCCAGGTTGCGCAGTACTCTGTTTATCGATGACACCTGAAAGACAAACCCAAAATGCTTCACATTAATTAAAAGCGTTTCCCTTGGTTGTGACGGCACATTGGCTTGTAAAGTGATCTGTCACATAATTGCATGCATACCCTCACATTCACAATATGTATTTGGGTATGTACTCGGTATCAAAATGGGGAATAAACAAAATATCAACTAAATGTATGTCGTCAATCGCAATGCGTAATTGTTCTGAAACAGGTGCATAATCATAACCAATATTAAGGTCAGTTGTTCATTGTAATTTAACTCAGTTCATTTTTAATTAGTATAAAATGGTATGAGTAGTAACTTACACTCAATGAACTTACACTGGGTATATTATCGTTTGTGCAGACCCCCTCTGAAAGCAGTCTGTCACGAATTTCCCACGCGAAGATTGACGGGCACTCCCTCTTGTATATGGCAATTTTTCCGACCACCTCGGGAGTTGCTACTCTTGGTTTGCTACCCCCGATCGCCCTTGGTCTGATGGAGCCAGTTTCATAGTATCTGCCCAGAATCTTACTCACACAGCCGTTTGACACCTAAATAGAAAACAATAGACACAAATCACATACATTATTCAAGACTAATGTGTAATATATGTGTATACTACAAACATTGTTACGCTTACGTTTTCATTGTCCAGCACTTGGACTTTTGCATCACCATGGGTCTATAACACAAGAAATATACCTTGAATGGTATACGGTAATTTTACTTGCACTTTGTTGAAATGCATCTGATAGTGGATCTCTACTTTGGATGGATATGTTTGCAGGTTGTGTCCTAACATATCCTGGCATCACCACAAACCACAATTCGTAATTCACCATCCAAAATCAAAACTGCAACTTAAAACGGTTTGAAATAACAATAGTTGGTTGTGCATTTAGTTGTATGTTCCAAATACAAATTACACAAGGCAAATGTTATTCTAAAGCGTTTTACTATGCAGACAGAGAGAAGAATGCAGTGTTATCACCTGCAGAATCCTGGATATATCGCACGGCCGCGCGCCACTGTGAGCAAGCTCGACTATTTTCTGTCTGGTTGAGTCCGGCAGGGGTCTGCCGTTGACGAACACTCCGCCAAGCTGATTCACTCCGCTGTGACCTGGGCAGAGACAGGGGTTGCACTCTCTTTAGTTAAGCCACGAATCAAGAGCTGTGATTACAAACTGCTAGGCACTTCACTACAGATGTCTCCGATGCTAGCGGTTTAGTGGTTAACTATGCACAAATAAAAGTTATCAAGCAGAAACAAGAGACTAAACTAAACGGAACGTTCAGCACCAAACATAGAATAAATCACCCTGGACTTTGCATAGTGTGTAATTATTGCCATTGTTCATTTGTCAGATGTTTGAAATGCTTTCCGGATATGCACGCAATATCATTATTTTCTACAATATTGTTCTAATCACACATGCAGAACATTGATTAGCCTCAGCGGTGTTGTATGAGCTGGACCAAAACATATCTAGCCCACTGAGCCGAGATTTGAGCATCTTTGCAAAGCTTTAGCTCAAATAGCGTAATGCTATTTGCTGCACAGCATTATAAAGTAGTAATTACAGTATAATGTCAACACTTCAAACAAATCATCACCTAATCCTATGTATATCAACTTGATGTTTGTTACACTAGCCAAAACATCACAAACGCTCGTGTAAACAAGTACTTTCATGCGAGTCAATTAACAATATCCAGCTTAGGATAGCCCAGAAAACCAGACCAAACCTGAAGTCAAACGGAAAAGGAGCCTCCCTGTAGTCGCCTACGTCTGCTCTAGTTCTCCGCTCCCTTCCCTTCGAAGCCTCACGTTAAATTGACTCTAAGAGCACAAGCTCCTTAGCAATAAATAAGCTCCAAATATAGAAGAGTGGGAAAATATGATGAGCCTGGCTGACATTTGTCTTTAAAATAAAGCTAGCTGCACGTCAAGTTTGAGCTTAATTTCTAGAAATAGGCGGAAGTCGCCCTGGATCATGCATGGAAGGCTAATTGAAAAGATCAGTTGGAGCACTTGTGGCAGGCATGTCACTTTATGACACTGCTCTGCTTTTGAAAATCGCATCATCACGACAAATAGTAGCATGATAAAACGACCCTAGCTGTCTGCATTTGGATATCACTCAGACTAAATTGGACCCTACTCATTTACCCTTCAAGGGAAGCTTCATTTTATGGTAGCCAGGGGGCTGTGCGCGGGCACGAGGATGGGAGCGCGCGTCGCTCTTAATATATAAAAAGTGACATTCTTTTTTTTTCAAGCAACAAAAAACAACACAGCCTATATTTACACTGTTTTTATGAGTCTGCTGGAGACTTTAGACTCCCTTGTTTTATTTCTGTTTTGTTACTGTTTTCAAATACGAATTAAAAAATAGGTAGGCCCTACATCAATTATAATATTATATTAGGCCTTACAAATAGAACATTAGGCTACATGTGTTTGTGAATTTGTTGTCTACTGCCATAGGGCTAAAGTCACAAATTCTAGCCAAAATCAGGGTGGAAATATAGGCTATTTGCTTAGGGGTAGACTGCTGTAAGAGAAAATCCATCGCTATGTCATTTTTTTAGGTTAATTCCAGGATTAGATTAAATCAATTGTGTTTGTGCATTTGATAGGTCAGCAGGGAAAAGCATATTGAAGATTTATTGGATTTGAACACGCCTCCCGTATAGTGCTCAAATAAATCCACTTGATCACTGCCACACAGAGATAATAATATAAAAGTTTCACTAGAAAGGTTAGGCCTAATTCTTTATCATTATATAATTCCCAACGGTAAGTGCTGTCGATCTCGCCGGGTGGCAATGATTATGCGCCTTGTATTCTATTGCAAGTCAATTAATAGGAAAACATATGGCGTCAATTTGGACGCTCAGTTTCATATACACCCAGGAGTTATTAGCACAAAGCCTGCAGAGCCAGCCGCGACCTTCAGACAAACTAAAGGCCTCACCGGAATCATATCTGCTCAGCATTTCGCTCAAAAGACCACCCCATATAACATCACCATCACATTAAAATATGTAACAAGACATGAATAATGGCATACGCCTATACAATCTTGATTACAGGCTATAATATATAGCCTAGGCCTAATATTTTGGTAGCCAGTAGGCTCATTTAAAAGGTGAGGAACAGACACGATATGTCTGGTCTTTAGAAAAAAATCTCGAATAAAATTAATGAGCAAAGAAAAAACTCGTGCAGTTTATTGCGTTTATTTGAAGGCCTCAGATTTCTTTTTCAAATGTGAGAGGGAATATGGGACTTCATCTCACTGCTCAATTATTTCATATGCCCTACTTAAACTGACCTAGATTCAAATGCTTTGTTTGGTTGGAGGTCTTTCAAGTGTAGAGCGTCACATCTTCCATCTGATCCTACGTCTATAACGTAATACATTTTAGGCCTGACATGGAAATATACATGAGGTTCAAGGCTAAGCCAAGGCAATATCATGTATTGGCATAGATATGAAAGCACACTGCAGCACAAACGTGTCGTTCAGTTAAGAGAATGAGAGGTAAGCTATTCCACACACCTTCGTTACAGATGTCATACACCTCTTGTCCAGCATTAAGAAAGAAAATATATGTTTTTTATTGTCACTCTGCCCACCACACAACATGATTCATTATGAATTACTGAATAACATCTCAAATATGTCAAATCTGCTCTAACGTTTATAGGTCCAATGCATTCGTTAAAAAAACTCAACGTCTCATCAAAGCATACAATTGTAGCCCACACTGTGGTAATATAGAAGGGATAACCTCTTCATAAACATTACACATTCTCCATGAGATGAATGCAATGTCCGTTAGAGCATATAATGAACAACGTGAATTGGCATACCCCAACAGGCGTTTCTGAAATGCTATTTTATCATATCAAGAATAACCTTTCTTTCTTCCTGTGTGTGTGTGTGTGTGTGTGTGTGTGTCAAAACAACTGCATTGGAAGTTGTGCAATTGGCCAATAAATAAAATAATCTAGGCCTTTACTTCCTGCTAGCCCCTTCTCTGATATGACAGTACAGTTGCAGATGTTGGGCTCTATTTCAGTTCTTACACGTACAGGTTAGTGGAAGCATACTAGTCAAATTCCAATGACAGAATGACCACTGTGTGGAACAAAATATGAAAATAATTTATAATTCATAAAATGTAAACAAGCCCAAAAGCAGTGGCCTTATTCTACACAAACATGCAAACCAACATCTTTCAGCATAAATGTCATGTGCCACCTGCCTCTTTCCAGCTCAAAGTATAAGTTACTCAGAAAAAAACACAACTTACTGTTTTGCATCATGGACGCAACGCCAGATTCCCACGTGGCCCGGTTATAGTATTCTATTAGTCATGGGAAAGGAATGACAATGATCAGTATTGGCATGCTGATAATAATAGACTAATACAATACAAAGGAGACATACACATCGCAGACATTGATTTGGTGCAATTAGAAAATTACGGCGGGCACTATTATTACTCATGAATGACTCAGGATGCATTAGGCTATTATCCATTCATATTTTATAATACGAGAGCACAATATCGTCTGTTGTTCTATATGTTTTGGAATATATATATTCAGTGTTTAAACTTGCCTGGAAACAGTGTGGACTGTCCGCTTAAAACAATTTAAAGACTCTCTCATCTGCTTCTCACTAGTTAATATATTCTCCCTAAGGACAAAGCAAAACATTTTATTAGTACACCTTAAGTTTCGTTTTTATAAAGTCAGACGTATTTTCCAACTCATTTCATGAGATGAATAGCATTGCAGTAATTTGAGAAAATGTTCAATATTATCTGCTTTAACTGTATTTTAGGTGTATTGAGAGTAGGCTACCTTTAATAAAGAAATACAATTAAGGATTTCTGAATAAATGTGCATATTAAGAGGTGCAACATTGTTCAGGGCTCTTCGTGTTAATATTACTGTTATTATATTGGCCATGAACATTTCAGTCCATCCCCTTTCCATACAATTAAAAACTTCAGTAATATACGTTTAGATGTCTTTAGATGTAGTCGACTAGTGACATACGCCGTCTACCTCGGTTGGCTGCTCTGGAAAGTGAAATCGGGAAGGGGGTGAAGGCTCTCCAACAAAGCCTGCAGAATTTCAACAATGGCGTCCTTTCTGCTTCTACACCAGAATCCAGAGAGTATAACTGAGGCTCCCTAACTATATACCCAGCCTCGTACTAACCGTACCAATAACTCAGGAATACAAAGAGCTGAAGGGAGCAACCCCCTCCCACTGTGGCCATGCCCAGCACAACAACAAACCCCTCACACCGCCACAGTTCCACTGCTGCTTGCCGTGACCCGGTGCCCGTATCCCTCTGCTTTTTTTAGTTTTTTAATTTTTATAAATTAGAAACGCAATTTATTGTTATACATATCTGGAGATAATTGTGTTACTGGTGTTTGGTTAAGGTTTAAACAAATAATAATATTCAACAGCTCAGTCGGGTGCTCAATTGGAAAAAGACAATTGCCATAAAGAGCCCATTCAAAACATTTGCCGAAAAGGAGGCCACTAAGGAAATAGTCCAAGCTTTGATTTTCTCCCTTTTTGTCACCTCCTTTTTAAACAGGAGATGGACTGTATGTGTATTTACAGTGGACATCCACAAATAAATAGCCTATACATCCAAGATGTGCAGCACGTGTTATTCCTATGAATGGAGAATACTCGAAAGAAACTGTGTAAATTCAACTAAGACATCATTACAATTCACAATTAATAATCATTTAAAAAAATAATAATAATAATTACATGCGCTATTGGTTCAGTCATTGTAGATGTTTATACGTAGATAGGTGTAGCTACAAAGATTTCTTTGCATTTTTCTCATGCTAATTGCTTTCAAATGTAATGATGCAATGGAAAGTGTTGGAAAAGCAAAGTAAAGGGTTCTGAGTTTATATTGATATTGATGTCTAAAATAATAAAATGTTTTAAGCATGAACTTAACCCGAAAGCAGCCTACTTGTAAATATAATTATTAGTGCTCTACACCTGCATTGCTTGCTGTTTGGGGTTTTAGACTGGATTTCTGTACAGCACTTTGAGATTTCAGCTGATGTAAGAAGGGCTGTATAAATACATTTGATTTGGATTTGATTTGATTTTTTCTTACTTCACACTAAGATGAGATGATGAAAACCCAATCATTTGCTTTTTGTTCAGGTCTAGCTACAATTATATCATTTATTTGATGCAGTCCGCAAAATACAAGGGCCTCATCTGTATTTTGCCCGTTTTAACCCACAACTACTGGAATTTCAATTGAACATGCTTCTTCAGACTTGTAAAGGCCTATATTATTCCCTTCATTTATATGCAGAACAACTCCATATAGCAACAATAACATAGCTACCATTAGACCAATAGCTACCATATTTTTTTGCAATTAGAATAAAGCAATTGGCCTATTGTACTGGAAGAGTCAAAAGCGTAATGCATATCCCAATGTTATAAATAGCCCAATCAAAATGAACCTCTAATATAAACAAAGTTTTGATGTTGAGTTTTGTCTGTATTTTCTTCTACTTGTTTTATCTAGAGCATGTAAAAAGTAGCCTAATACGCACTCATTCTAATCATTATCATCATCATCATTATTTTGGATGGAAAAATAGCTACAGGCTAAGCTTAATCATGTATTATTTATTATGAGTGGATTTCTGAACTGTTTTCACATAGGCCTATATATCCTGCAAATGTGAAAACCACTTTACTATTTGTGTTGAGTAAGTAGGACTATTTCAATTGTAATTTAATACATGAAAAAGGGTTAGGGTTAACTTTTTCCTAAAGTTCACAGAGCATTTTTTTTGTGATGGTGCCCGGGTGAGTCTGACTGTATGATTCAACTTGACACCCTTGCTCATCGGATCATTGCGTCCCCATTCTCTGGACTGATTACTGGCATAACGTGACGTTTTACTCTTTCCTGTTATAAATAAGCATTAAGCTATCCGCAACCAACGACGGCATACAAGCAATACCAGAGTAAGAAAGAGGCGGACTGAAATGTTCCAATTAGGCTGCCACTAGTCTGTGTGCCGAAGTTCCTTCATCAAAGCCGACATAACCATCACTGAAAACTTGAGCCAATCGGATTCTCTTTCTAAATTACAACAAGAACTTGCAAGTTATTAACTTAATTGTAATTTGCCTTTTCAACACGTAGCCTTATTTTATGTTTCACTCTAAAATCGTGTAATGTGTGAGCTTGGTTGGGGTACGCATGGTTGGGTGAATAATGTGTGCTGTCTGAAATGTAGGTACTAAGTGCCAAGAAATCGGAGTTTACCTTTTTGAGGCATCCTGTGTACACTGCAGCCAAAGCCCTTGTTGATAAGTCTGAGCGCAAAAGAGACGGAGCCACAGTGCTGGATAGCCCCGTCGAATAATTGTCCTTGTATATATTTTCCAAGTGATCTTGAATAGAGATGGAAATCCCTGTGAAGGAAGCAGATATTGACAATAAAATGGGATGTCAGGACTGCGCGAGACTGAAAATGTGCGCTCGTGAGAGAGAGAGAGAAAGAGAGAGAGAGGGAGAGAGAGAGAGGGAGAGGGTAGCGCACCTATGCTGATTGGTGATGGTACTAGTGTATTAATGTATGTGTTCCTGGTCTGTGCCTCGCCTCCACTCCTCTTCAGTGGCCCATTAGCAGTGCCTGACCTCTGTCATCATCTTCTAGCGAAACACTTCCTCCTACTTCGTGGTGCCAGAGCGGGAAACCGGGCAAAGCCAGAGCTTGCTTTTCAAACCCACTAATCACTCTGCACATGCACATTAATTTCTCCTTCTCTAACACACACACACACGCGCGCGCGCGTACACACACACGCACACACATACACGGAATATATCCTTTAAAAATGCTATTGGATGAGGGCAAGGGAGGGCAAGTGCAACTCACAGGGCTCCACGATCGTGGAACGCATACAATATTTCCTACACTAACCATGAACCTGAAGTTGCAAATGGACGTAAGGGCAGTGAACACATGCTGCGTGCCGACCTCAAACGGATCAACATGAACCATTTGCAGTCCATCTTCATTTTTTGATAGTTTACGACTGATAATTCACTGATAAAAACCAATAGAACACCGCTTTAACCATTTGCATAGTGTGATACGTTAACGTTTATTTATTTTAAACATCTAAAGGCTGAATTGAAAGATTCCGCTTACTGAATTATTCCAGTAAGGGATTTATTAGGCGGTAGCTTTTGAAAGCTTTGCATAGCCTACAATCTTTACGCAGCAGCCTAAAGGGCAGAGTGCAGTCACTGAAGCAAGCGCAAACCTGCACGTGTTGCTGTTGACTGACATCACATCTTGTAGATTTGGTTGTTTACCCCTAAATGACAAACAATATCTACCGACTAAATAAATATAATACCGAGGCTGATGATCTTTCTTAATTTTCTATGGATCAAATGATAGGCAGGACGCAGCGTCGAGGCTTCTAGATTATAGATAACACAGGACGTAAATATAACCAAATGTCTTTGCAGTCATGACCACACACCCGAACTACATTTGTAGAATGCCTGGCACTCCAAAGCAACCCCTCCTTGCCTGCATTTTAGGTTACAATTGGAGAACCAGTCTCGGCTAGGGGTGTTCCAATCATTTGTTCAAATGGAACAGATTCCGTGTCGTGGAATAAGAAACGAGGGGGGTTGTGGCGTGGTGGGGTAACCTAAAAGAGGGGTGAAAGTGTCGCAACGCGCAGACCATAAAATTAAGTCGTGGTCGTGGATGCGTACACTTGACTTCCTTTGAAATGTGAAAAGTGCTAAAAGTCAGAGCTCATCAATAAACTATCTTGAAACTGAATAAGAGTCCTGACAACCATTGCATTCCCAACTAAAGTACAATGCGGAGACAAACGACTCTGCCAAAGAGTTTGCATCGCAATGAAAGGGCGGATGAATGGGAGCGGGATAATGAGCTGCCGCGACCGTCATGCACTGTCATCTCTAGCCCTGTGGTGAAGTTCTGAAACTTCGTTTAATACTTTCACATAACTTCCATTCCACTCCTCTAAAATCCTTGCTGTGAATTCTTATTGTTGCCTAAACACTTTGGCACACACTGTGAAAAAATAGTCAATTATTTGAGTGAAATGTTTGTTTTCAGAAGTTGGCCCATCAAAACAGGTTTGTATAGATAGCAGAGCAAGATGCTACTTTCAGTAGGTTTCATGAATTATAGGCTACTCGTTCAATGTTGCATTGATTTGAAGGTTTGTGTGTAGTAAAATATGTGTTAGTAGTTAAAGGTGGGCGTTTGAATAGGGTATTTTATTTGAATATTTCATGAAGCGTTCCGAGCATGCACCGCATAGGTCAAACATGTTATGTATGCAAATAAGTAAAACATGACTATGTCAAAGAATGTTGAAAATACAGTTATAATTGCTTTGATGCACATCTATGGACGAAAAGGCATCGTTACAAGTTTACCCTGAAACTGCAGTTGGCTGCAACAAAAGCCGTCTTTCATGTCCATAGACCCACTGAAGAACCAACGTTTGCTATATTGTAATGTACAAACCCCAATTACTTCCTCTTCACTCAATTCAATGAGAAGATCCCAGATCAACCTGTTGTAACAATAGCACCAATGGATAATTGAATTATTTGGAAAGACGTAATCCGCCTTGTTCTTGTCTTGTGGTTGAGTTATCTTGTTACTTGACTGCGGATTGAATTGGTTGAAATCAACAAGTGTAAAAAAAAATAAAAAAATCTCAATGTAAATCCATTCATTGGAACAACTCAGCCGACATTCACGAGTTGCAATTGCTATGTTGAAGACTATCAATTAGCCTAATGCCTTTCGGATAAGCAGAAAGTACTCTCTCAAGCCATGGGAGAAGACTGTAATCTTGTCGCTCCTTTTCCCTCGGGCAAAGTGGTCTTTGACGACCGCCTAAAAAGTTTTGAACAAAAAAAAATCATAAGGGGAGGTCGCACTGAATACGGCTGACGTCATCCTTGGGAACACAGTGACAGAGTGGGGAGGGAGGAAAGGAGAGAGAGAGAGAGAGAGAGAGAGAGAGAGAGAGAGAGAGAGAGAGAGAGCGAGAGAGAGAGAGAGAGCAAGAGACTTTAAAATATCAACCAAAGCGAATGTGTGTTGATATACCCATTGATTTACCAGAGGTTAATGAGAGGATCGGTTCTGGGAAACGTAAGATTATGAACATGAATATTATATTCAACAGCTAACTAGTAGTATGGCAATTGATCTTGGAGTATTACCGGTGACAAATTATAAATTGTATCTAAGCTATACTTGACAGAAATGATCTACTACCGAATGAATAAAAGTTGTGGAATAAAACCATGAATAACTAATTTGTGGAAGGAGGGGGGTAACACAATGTTTGCCATGGCTATACCTGGTCAGGCAATATGTGTTTATTAATTGTGATGCTGACCCATATTCAGAATTTGAAGTATAACCAAAGATTTTGTCATTTTTCAGGACATGGTTCATTGCCAGATTCTTTACTTCAAACACTTGTTAATCCTGACAGCAGGACTAACATATTCCTCGATAAATGCCACTAATTAGGGAGGTGTGGAAAGTGGCTCTCAATTTAGTCATGAGGTAAGCTTCAGTGTGCACTCACTGCCGTGTTGTTATACTCACATTATTTTACTAATTTACAAGAGCCTATCTAGGCAAATACTGCGATTATATCAACTATATAACCTAATAACACACACAAATGATTTGTATTAATTGTTATTATTTATATTATTAACACTTAATCATGTTTGCATAAAAAACGGTAGTTGCATTAAATCCATAAAAGGTTACGTTTACGTCCTTTATGTCCTATAGCCTGTTTAATTAAGCAATCTTTTTGGACAACTTTCCGTACTCTAGCATCACGTGAAGACTTACCTCGGGTTCAATAAACATGCTTCCTCGGAGCTCAGTAGGAACAATTAAGCATAGGGAAATGTGTTTGTAAACGGCTTTATTTAATAGCAAGGATAAATATATCCAAGCCACCACACCTGGAAAGCCGTAGGCCTATAAAGAGTATTGGTTGACGTATAAAGATGTATAAAGTCATACCTGATAGAAAATAAAGATCCACTTGCGTTTCCAGTCCGTGTTGATCATAAAACAGAAATAATAATGTATAGATTGTGATGTTTAGACTCCATGGTTTTCATTGTAACCTAGTGAATTGCAATTTATTTCCACGTCGATGAGAATATGAAATGACCATGTCCCTTCTACCACAAACTTTCGACTAATATCATCCACAACTTGGCAGTTATTGGCAGTAGTGCCGCTACACGTCACCTTGGACACCACTTATCACTCCGCTAACTAGGAAATCGCAGCGGGAGATATCCAAACCTACTTATTAGTGATGGGCATTCCGAGTCTCTTCAGTGAGGCGGCTCATTTGTCTCGGTACAGCTAAAAGAGCCGTTAATTTGGCTCCAAACGGCTCTTCGTTCAGTTTCGCTTAAAAATGTAGGCTGTACTTAAAACCATGGAACAATATCAAATATCTAATGTAAAGCTTACAATATGCCTGCCATTATGTCAGATCGTGACATGTCAGTTGAAATACGTTTTTACGTTACCAAATTATTCGACGTCTGCAAAAAAAGAGAGAGAAAATGAACACATTGCAAAAATGTGTGTGGACGAGAAAATTACTCTTTCATCACTATCTATTCTTCCTGCAGTGAGGAATTACAATCTTCAGAGAACGTTTTTATAATTTATCTACAGATAGACCTAATCGTAGTCTGGAGCTCAAAAGGCAGTACTAACAGTATGCAAATCAGGGAGCAAATGAACGTCTCTTTCACAGATGTGATTCGGTTCCTGACATTCACCAAAAAGAGCCGTTCAAAAAGAGCCGTTCATTCACGAACGACCCACTTTAATAATAATAATATGAATAATAATATTAATATTATTAATACTACTATTAGGCCTACTACTATTACTACTAATCATCATCATAATAATTATAATGCTTTTTTGTATTGTTATTACTATTATTATGTTAACATAATAACAATAATGTTTTAAAAAATAAAATAAAAAATCCAAATATTTCCGTCAAAAATATAATTAAAAAGTTTGGGAAAACATTTGCTCATGCAGTGCACCATAAATTTACAGGGATCCAGTCTGGTGCTCACTCAAACTGAGAAAATTAAAAACAAAGGCCAACATTTACTATTAGCCTTGATTCTAGCCATGCAGATCGGTGGTGGCAATAACTAGGGGCCTACATCCCCAAGCATTTGTTTGCAGCGAAGCTGGTGGTAAAAGTCCAGGGACTGACCATGTTACCACATTACAGCTGTGAGTCGATAAAGGATTACCTCATGACAAAACTGGAATAACTGTCGGATGTTTTGATGGAATGAGGTATACTTGAAAATGATTGTGTTCAATTTGGATTTTCTTCTTTATAGACCTAGGTTAGATGTGCATCAAGAAGTCTGCCCATGTGGTTTGGGAGGGCTAATTTATAGGCCTATGCACTTGCAAAACTTGTTTTTTGATCAGATTGCTGTAGGCTAAGTAGCATACAATATAGCATGGGAGTCCACTGGCAATCAACTCTCCTGAGCTAATAGTCTACACTGGAAATGTGCAGTCTGCATGAGTTGATCATACATAGCACATGCCACCATTCAGTTATGACATTTATCATAAAATAGCAAGCAATTTATTTGAGGAAATACTGGTCTGGGAAAAATAACAATCTAAAGAAAGTATTTCATAGTTATTTTAAGGCCAATTGTAGGCAATTTGTGTATTTGTTCCTTTTCTATGTTTCTCTTCTCTGTGAAATATTCTAATAAATGTAGTGTTTCATTTGTTGTTCTGCGCGTCGTCCAGCCTTGACTGAAACATTAACTGCATTCCCTCGGGCCTCGGGGTGACTGGACCCAATTTGTTCAAAGTCGACAGGCACGTCCTGTAGGTTAGAAATGGTTTTGTCTCGACGTGACAAGGCTCAGTTCGATCTACAATGTAGCCTGTTTGAAAACGCACCCGGCAGAAAGACCCTCCATCATTAAACTGTCCCTCTTCTCTCACAGGACAACACGATTCTTTATGCGCACAAAAACATTATCAGAACATGCAGTTGTTGGTATTCCTACAACAAAACCCTTAATAACATTCATGGACATGTTTTTGTTGTTCATCCCGCCAGCGTCCATGTTGCTGCTTTCTACACTAGAGAACATGAAGAAGGATAACAGAAGGATTTGGTCTTACTCCGTGACCCTTGTAATAGACGTGGGTGAAGCGAAATACTGAGATTGACAGCTGCCAACTACTCTTCATTCACATTGATTTTGATGCAATAGGCTAGCTACAATATTGAACCAAATTCTATGGGAAAAAAGTTACATATTTGTCATTTCCATGACACGAAAGTGGGGAGTTAGTGAAGGCATAGGCTATAGGACCAACACAATCTCACACTCAATTCGTGCAAATATGTACAAAAAGTATTTCAGCAGATTTCGTGCGTTTTTAATTCGTGTGAAAATACACACATTCGTGTGCGACTTGATTTGTAGGAAAATACACATTTTCGTGTGACCATTCATAGGAAAATATATTTTTATGGGGCAAACTTCAGGAACAATCTTTTGAAAGTTATTGGAGCAATGCATTTTGGACAATGGTGTTCTACACCGTATTTTTTGTATCCCACATTTATTTATATTTAATAGTGGCGTTATGTTTTTACTTTTTTTTAAAAATTAATGCCAATGCTGTTTTCTATGCTTGTTTTCACTTAATACATTGGGATATTGGTGCTATGTCCGATTTTATGAGGGTTGCCAGATTGGAGTAAAAAAAACGTATTTGTCTGTTTTTTGTGGAATTGATGAAGGTCTTTGATTGGAGAATGGGGATACATTTTCATAATTTGTCAATAAATGTGGGGAAACAGCCGTTAGAGCTGACTTTGTCACGTATGAGCCCTGGTTAGAGACCCTGTTGCAGCCAACACTTTCTTCCGCTACATTGGTGGCAGCGTTGGGATCACGTCCAAGCATTCTGTTTTTCTACATTGTGGTGGGTGTAATTCCATTGATATATCTAGTGAACTATGGATAAGCAACAATGGGCGTGACGGATAGAAGTAGTCACTACAGGTGTGATAAAACCTTAAATCAAAGTTACCTGAAGCTGAATGGAAAGTGCCCTGACCAGTTATTCAGAAGAAAATCCTCTGTGACAGTCTAATTTACATCAGTTAACTTAGCAGTGTGGACCCAAAACAAACACATTCTACACATTTACAAACTACCCATTTAACCTTTTCACAAGTGAGTTCCAAATATCTCTAACGGTCACCCCAGTGTGAGTTTTTAGTTTCACGTGATGTCAGAATGCACTCACTGTTCCTCAATGTGATTGTTATGCAACAGGACAGTTAATTTGCGCTGCCTGCTAATTATCTATAGGCTATGTTTCAACTTGTCAGTTTCAAATTATTTTCGAACAAGTTTTCATTATATAACAACAGATTGAATTGAGGTGTGTTCTGTCTCCTCATTAATTCACATAGAAGTTCATTTACATAACCCTAACCCTAACCCATTTCAGTATTGTGGACAATTTATGTTTGAGGGTTTACTGAGCCGGACAAACGTCATTCTTCAAGGAGAGCCCAAGCACTTCCACACTGTTTCCGCAGATCAAGTTTGCTGACATTTGCGCAGTCTTGCACTACCTGGCACATTTTCTGGCTGGCGCTCGCATTGCCTTCATTGTTGTTTTCCTTACAAATAATAGTTTTGGACATGTGTGCGTTCCTATCAAAGTAAGTGCCTTATTTTCAGTATATCATGTTGTCATTCATACTGTAGCATACAGTATGTATGTATGTATGTATGTATGTATGTATGTATATACAGTACCGTAAAGTACCAGTCAAAAGTTTGGATACACCAAATCATTCAAGGGTTTTACTTTATTTGTAGAATAATAGTGAAGACATCAAAACTATGAAAGAACACATAGATCATGTAGTAACCAAAAAAGTGTTAAATCAAAACATATTTTATATTTGAGATTCTTCAAAATACCCACCCTTTGCCTTGATGACAGTTTTGCACACTCTTGGCATTCTCTCAACTAGCTTCACCTGGAATGCTTTTCCAACAGTCTTGAAGGAGTCCCCGCATTTGCTGAGCACTTGTTGGCTGCTTTTCCTTCACTCTGCAGTTCGACTCATTCCAAGCCATCTCAATTGGGTTGAGGTCGGCTGATTGTGGATGCCAGGTCATCTGATGCAGGATTCCATCACTCTCCTTCTTTCAAATAGCCCTTACACAGCCTGGAGGTGTGTTGTGTTATTGTCCTGTTGAAAAACAAATGATAGTCCTGCTAAACTCAAACCAAATGGGATGGTGTATCGCTGCCGAATGCTGTGGTAGCCATGCTGGTTAAGTGTGCCTTGAATTCTAAATAAATCACTGCCAGGTTCACCAGCAAAGCACCTCCACACCATCACACCTCCTCCATGCTTCACGGTGGGAACCACATATGGGGAGATCATCCGTTCACAAAGACACAGCGGTTCACAAAGACACAGCGGTTGGAACCACAAAGACACAAAGACCCAGCGTTTGGAACCACAAATCTCAAATTTGGACTCATCTTACCAAAGGACAGATTTCTACCGGTCTAATGTCCATTGCTCGTGCTTCTTGGCCCAAGCATGTCTCTTCTTCTTATTGGTGTCCTTTAGTAGTCAAATCAAATCAAAATCAAATCAAATTTTATTAGTCACATGCGCCGAATACAACAGGTGTAGTAGACCTTACAGTGAAATGTTTACTTACGAGCCCCTAACCAACAGTGCAGTTTAAAAAAATATGGATAGGAATAAGAGATAAAAGTAATAAGTAATTAAAGAGCAGCAGTAAAAAATTAAATAATAATATATACAGGGGGATGCCGGTACAGAACCAATGTGTGGGGGCACCGGTTAGTTGAGGTAGAATGTACATGTAGGTAGAGTTAATTAAAGTGACTGTGCATAGATGACAACAGAGAGTGGCAGTGGTATGGAGAGGGGAGGGGGGTGGGGGGCAATGCGAATAGTCTGAGTAGCCATTTGACTAGATGTTCAGGAGTCTTATGGCTTGGGGGTAGAAGCTGTTTAGAAGCCTATTGGACCTAGACTTGGCGCTCCGTGGCAGCAGAGAGAACAGTCCATGACTAGGGTGGCTGGAGTCCTCGACAATTTCTAGGGCCTTCCTTTGCAGCAATTCGACGATGAAGGCCTGATTCACACAGTCTCCTCTGAACAGTTGATGTTGAGATGTGTCTGTTACTTGAACTCTGTGAAATATTTATTTGGGCTGCAATCTGAGGTGCAGATATTCTAATGAACGTATCCTCTGCAGCAGAGGTAACTCTGGGTCTTCCTTTCCTGTGGCAGTCCTCATGAGAGCCAGTTTCATCATAGTGCTTGAAGGTTTTTGCGACTGCACTTGAAAAAACTTTCAAAGTTCTTGAAATGTTCCATATTGACTGACCTTCATATCTTAAAGTAATGATGGACTGTCGTTTCTCTTTGCTTATTTGAGCTGTTCTTGCTATTATATGGACTTGGTATTTTACCAAATAGGGATATCTTCTGTATTACCACCCCTACCTTGTCACAACACAACTGATTGGCTCAAACGCATTAAGAAGGAAAGAAATTCCACAAATGTACATTTAACAAAGCACACCTGTTAATTGAAATGCATTCCAGGTGACTACCTCATGAAGCTGGTTGAGAATGCCAAGAGTGTGCAAAGCTGTCATCAAGGCAAAGGGTGGCAACTTTGAAGAATCTCAAATATAAAATATTTGTTTAACACTTTGTTGGTTACTACATGATTCTATATATGTTATTTCATAGTTTTGATGTCTTCACTAGTATTCTGCAATGTAGAAAATAGTAAAAATAAAGACAAACCCTGGAATGAGTAGGTGTGTCCAAACTTTTGACATACTAAATGTTTAGAGCATAATGTATTTACAGTTTTATTCACATATTTTTAAGTGCTGGTGACAAATAATGCATTCTGATTATTGCATAGATTGTAGTGGACACCTATGATGAGTGTAAAATACTTTTGTTGAAGGTTGTGCTGATAGTAATGAGCTAATGCAAAGCTATTTGCCAGCTATGTGTGGCGCCATGTATGTTGACATTATACAATGCATTCTGGGTGTCACGTAAACATCTGTCAGACCAAAGATGTTATAATTTGGTGATGGAATGGTTCACTTATCTTTCGAGTAAACTTCTGGAGGTGAATGAAGGGAAGTGAATGATCGTCGACGACACACCCCCTTCAACATGCATACTGCAACCAGATCAAACTCATCTTCTCTCCTCTTATTGCCTTTGGTTGAGAGAAAAAAACAAGGTGGCGCACATCGTCAGATTACTTTCAATTTCTAGAAAGTGTTTTACTCTACTATTTCGATCAATGTTTTGCTCACCCGTGACGTGATGCATTGTAAATAGTAATGGCTATTAGCTCATTCATATTGTGGTTCCTGTCAACCGAGAGTTATCTAAATATGACCGCTTGTGTTACGTCAATCTTTCCTCAGTTAGCGCTAGGACAAATGTAGCCTACATTTTCCGGTTTGGATAATTGTGTTATGCTGTAGCTACTACTGTGATTGTCTGAACATTGCATCCAACAGTAAACGTCACATTCAGGACATAATTTTGTAAGGACTGCGTTTGTGCATAATATTTCCGTGAAGAAACAGTGTTGCCAGCTCAAACGCTGACTGTTGCGTCATTCGAAACTGGACGTTCTAAATAAGCGTTCTAATCACACCGGTTTGAGCATACACTTCAGGAACCGCTGTAGAATGGTCACACCCCGTTTGTTGGGTTCGTGTGTGAAAAGGTTAAAGTGTTATTACAACCATGGTGTTCTTTTGTTAATGAAACGTCTACTTTTTATTTTTTTATTTCACCTTTATTTAACCAGGTAGGCTAGTTGAGAACAAGTTCTCATTTACAACTGCGACCTGGCCAAGATAAAGCATAGCAGTGTGTACAGACAGCAACACAGAGTTACACATGGAGTAAACAATAAACAAGTCAATAACACAGTATAATTTTTTTTAGTCTAAACCTGACAACAATTCACATCATATGGGTAGACAAATAATGTAAGTGTGTGTCATGCAGCAAAACACAACTCCTTTTTTTTTAGGATGCAAACAAACCAGTAATATGAATCACTGTTGATCCATCCCGTTCTGATCTAATGAGATGGATGTAGGATTTTCTACGGCCTAGAATTGAGGCCTTTTCCAGTCATGAAGGATGAAGCTAGGCCCCCCTTGGTTCTCATTGGCATAGACTGAAATGAAGTTAGGGGTTAAATGTCAGACTCTCCTATACCACTTTGCCCAACATGTAATACCCCAAAGGTTGTAAATAAACATTTTAAAGGTGATATAACTTGTATCATTAGTATAGGGCTGTGAAACCTATAGCCGAATGGCTTCAGACTGGGCATTTCTCACTGGAAATGTATTCTGACACTGAACATATCTTACAGTTAGAGTACTTAATTAATTTCAGACACTCCTATACTGCTATTCCCAACATGTATACCCCATAGGTTGTAAATAAACCCCTTTTAAGATGCTATATCTTATATCATCATTATAGGGCTGTGAAACCCGTAGCCAAATGGCTTCAGAATGAGCATTTCTCACCATTTCATTTACAGAGAGCTATTTCCATTTCATAACAGGTAGTGTCCATTTATTTACAGTAGTGTGTTGATTAATTACTGCTTTATTCAATGGAAATACAGAATATGTATTAAAATGTTAAATATACCAAAAGCTAAATCAAGCAGAGATGTACAACTTTTTAACCATGTTAATCATTATTGAAACATGCAAACTACAAACGTTTAACCAGTTAAAGAGAATACATAATACACTCTTTCATCATTAACCCACAACCAATCTGGCCATCCCCGTAAAATTCGACATAGCCTTGTATAAAATGCATTATGAAAGAAATGGTGTAATGTACACGAAAAAAGTGGAGCCTTGTGTTAAATGCATGATGAAGAAAATTGTGTGATGTAGGCTCCAAGAAATATGAAATGTGTTATGAAGAAAATTATGTAGGCCAACTGTTGCCTACACGACAAAATGTGCCTTTCTGAATACTTGTGCACCAGTATGCCGAAGTATTAAGCAAAAACAAGCATAGCAAACAGTATTGGCGTTAACAAAAAAACAACAACATAAGGCTACTATTATATTTTGAATTTCTTCGGTGACAACCTGGTTGATTAACAATATTGGGATGTTAACACATGAGTTTTACATACAAATCAATTTGGGACACAAAAAAAGGCAGTGTAGAACGTCATTGCCCATCATGCATTGCTCTAGTGACTTTCAAACGATTGTTCCGAAGTTTGCCCCCAAAAAAGTTTTTTCCTATAAGTGAAGTCGCACCAAAATGTGTCTTTTCCTACAAATTAAGTCGCACATAAATGTGTATTTTCACACAAATTAAGCCAAACAAAAACACACAAAATCTGCTGAAATACTTTTTGTACATATTGCCACGAATTGCGTGTGAGATTGTTGCCAACGACACACGAGCTGACAAGGGGAAAATGTAGGCTAACGAGGATATCAGACATGTTGACAATACAAATGAGTAGGCAACATCTTCTTTAATAAATTAATCACTCTACCAGAACGTCTTACAATGTTCTATGTGCCCATTTGTTTAAACATATATACAAAATATTAGGATCACCTGCTATTTCCATAACATAGAAAGACCAGGTGAATCCAGGTGAAAGCTATGATCCCTTATTGATGTCACCTGTTAAATACACTTCAATTAGTGTAGATGAAGGGGAGGAGACAGGCTAAAGAAGGATTTTTAAGCCTTGAGACAAATGAGACATTGATTGTGTATGTGTGCCATTCAGAGCGTGAATGGGCAAGACAAAAGATTTAAGTGCCTTTGAACGGGGTATGGTAGTAGGTGCCAGGCGCACAGGTTGAAAAGTGTGTCAAGAACTGCTACGCTGCTGTGTTTTTCACGCTCAACAGTTTCCAGAGTGTATCAAGAATGGTCCGCCACCCAAAGGACATCCAGCCAACTTGACACAACTGTTGCAAGTGTAACAGTATAATTTTAGACCGTCCCCTCGCCCATACCCGGGCGCGAACTAGGGACCTTCTGCACACATCAACAGCATCGAAGCATCGTTACCCATCGCGCCACAAAAGCCGCGGCCCTTGCAGAACAAGGGGAACTACTACTTCAAGGTCTCAGAGCAAGTGACGTCACTGATTGAAACGCTATTTAGCGCCCACGCTAACTAAGCTAGCCGTTTCACATCCGTTACACAAGCATTGGAGTCAACATGGGTCAACATCCCTGTGGAACGCTTTCAACACCTTGTAGAGTCCATGTCCCCAAATAATTTAGGCTCTTCTGAGGGCAAAGGGGGGTGCAACTCAATATTGGAAAGTGTACCTAATGTTTTGTATAGTCAGTGTACATGATTTGCCTACACACACACCCCTTACCACCGTCCAACATTAATAGTCACAACGCGTGTAATTAATAAAGTGGACTTGTAAAACGCATTGTAGGCCTGCCGATGATGATATGTATTGTTCGATCATATTTTACAAATGACACCCCATAGGCTACTTGTCACATAACATTTTCACTTGCTTCAATCACCTATAGTGTATGATGAGGGCTATGCCCATGCAGAGGCAAGAACAGTGTCGGTAGAATGTTCTCTTCCAGCACGCTGAATTAGAGAGATGGAATTATTTCCTTCCTTAAGGCGAAAATTTGATTGACATAATGCGATTTTAAATAGGGTACTGTACCAGTAGCCAATGTTATAAGGGGCATACAATAAAACCCCAAATAGTGTGACCAAAATAGTGAGGGAAACTATTGATTTGATCACCATAATGCTTCATCCAAAATGTGTTTGCACTCCGCACCTTAGTTCGAGGAATTCAGACCAAATTCCATTACATAAATGGTTATTTCCTTTCTCCTTTCTCCACCATGATCAGTAACATCAGGCAGCCTGACCTTCATCTCATGGTTCTGATCATACATCCATAAATGGTGCTGCATTCCACGATGCCACCACCTATGAAACAGTCCAAGCTGGAGGCCAAGGCTGTGCTCTCGCTCTCGCTCTCTCTCTCTCTCTCTCTCTGTGCACTTTCACTTTCCACATAGTCCACTGTAGGCCTACATTATCTACATGGTATGTTCTGTATTTGCCTTAACTAGACTTGACTTACCACCTGTGGCATTATGCTAATAATGTGAGCTGCATAGCTGTGGAATTTAGCTTACTTGGGAAAAAGGGGGTTTGGGACCTGGTCAGAACAGGACATAAGGATCACCGAGCATATGAGCATGCATAAGTTCCAAGCTGATAATATATATGCACACTACAATGTCGCTCAGACAAACTGCTTGCCAGACTTGTATATACAGTTAACATTTTATGTTAGCTGACTAGGAACAAATAATTGACCCTCATATATAACATGCACAAAGCAAAAGCCTTATGCAGAGCATCTCATCCTCTCCTTTGCAGTGTTGCATGAGTCCATTCCCTAAATTAGACTCAATGATAATATATAGCAGACCAAGTTCAGCCTATATGCATTGAACACTAAATTGTTTTTGTTGTTGTTGCCTGATACACCCCCACCACTCCCCATTCCCCAGAGACTCCTTCCATTAACATTGCAATCTCAGCCGGTGCTTTGCTCCATGTTCACTGTATTGTTAGGGCGTAAGCATGTTAGGTCCGCCGAGACAGTGACCCCATGGCATTTTACTGAACGTGTAATTATTTGCCTGCCTCTTGCAACGATTTAAAAGATTGCATTTGAACTAATTCCATATCAATGCTAATTTCCCCGTCCAGGCAGCTCCAGGTGCTACAGACCAGAAGAATGCAGTGAATGCACAGTGCGCGTGCTGTGTGCCACAGCAAGCGGGGAGAGCATGGCTCAAATTAAATTACACCAATATCTCTCCCCAAGAAAAACTGTTTTACATCAACCACTGAACAAAGGAGTCATGCTACATTAGAGTTAAACATTTCTTATTCTCCTTTCGCTATCCTTTTAGTTACCAAATATTACTATGTATATGAGATAATCATCTAGGGAAAAATAATATATATCAGAGTAATTAGAAATAACCAGAGATGAGCAAACAACCCACTGAATCAAACCGTCTGGAAAATAGACCCACAGGAGTGATGACTGTTTACGTAGAACACACATTTTGTCCCAAAGTAGATATTTTGAAGACAATTGAAGAAGATATAACGTATATCCTATGTAGAAATGTAATTCATGGGAAAATCAGAATGATAAAGTTATCAGAATAACTTTTATTTGTTAACATCTAGACCAAGGCAAGACTAAGAATAGTGTTAACTGTTGTTAACAGGCAGGTCACACACACACACACACACACACACACACACACACACACCTGTCCTTGGTTGTGGGACATTTTTTGCATGAAGTGTTATTAATTAAATGTTCTTGTTCAATTTTATTAAATTCATTTTAGAAAGTTTAGTCTTTTTTCTCTTTTTGAATGAACGTGAATGGCCGCCTAGTGACAAGTCAGCGTAAGGCCTCACATCGTCTATTGTCGACAGAAAACCATCTGGTTATGATCTTGTTTAAGATAGCCCCTTAATTAAGCTTTTAATTAAAGATGGTTCAAAGCTGTAGACCAAAGGAAGGGCAGTAATTACGCATTACACTACAAACCCAACAGATGTGACTGACTGCCATTATCTGCTTGAAGAAAAAGTTATACGAAATACAATTCGACCAAACTTTGAGTTGAATTAATCTGTTGTCTTGAGAATAGGGACACGTTTGTCATTACCCATACAGGCTCGGAGGCAGGATTTAAGTTCTTCATCATGATTGTTTTCATATTTCTTTGACATCTATTGATTTCGAGGCAGCTGTAAGACTTTGTCACAAGAGAGAGGAGCAGTCACAACGCGTTAGTTTGATGGCATAACACGAACGTTGGGAGATCGTGTGACCACGTGATGAGCAGTGGCATATTGTCCCTTTACAATAAAGCTCAGTAATTATTGATTTATACAAATTTAACAAGCAAATACAACCAATATTTTCGTATTATCAGAAATGTCAATATATTTAAATTAGATTTGTCATTAAATAATAGTCTTAATCATTTTGCCGTTTATTCTGCTGGTAAATGTGTGAGAGAAATACATCAAAGAGAAAGAACCCTGATTAGGCCCTATATAGTAGGCTATGTATGCCTATTCTATTCACCCCTTAGCAGCCGAAACACTGCCAATACACATGAATGTTTTATGATACACATTTAATTTTTCAGTACAGGCTTTTTTTGTAGCTTTTTGTAGCTCCATATTCAACTAAAAAAACGATCTAATGCTTTGGGGTCAGGTGACTACATTCTCTATGTTGGACCAATTATAATCCAGCATCGGATCCTGGCATGGCATCACCTCTGGTTGCTGCACCTGATAACCTGGTCATTGACCCATGTTCATGTTATCATAACATCTCCTCAGCTGCATGACCACCATACTCAATGCAAATACTGACATTTATTGTGTGCTACAAATAGAATCCAAAATGGCGACTACTGTGCCATGACTGTCAGCCTATATATACAACTACTCTAAAGTACATCAGATTGCTGCACATGTATGGTAGAGGTCAAACGATTTAACGTGAATAAACTGGAACTGGTTTGAACAAATGTTAATCAGTTAATTCCACGACAGAGGTTGTCAATAGACAAAAAGTCAAACGCGCTTTCATAATTGCTCATGACGCAACGAGATATTAGTTCGTAAATGTGGGTTGGCTGTTTCTCAAACTAGGATCGCCCATTAGTTTGCAAAATGAATATTTCCGTGGTCTGTCATGAATTGCGGTTACTTACTCATGTTACTTGGGAAAACCATGTTATTGTCTGTGGGGAAAAAAATATGGTCTTTATTCATCTGTGTGTGCGACTTGGACTGCAAACACAAAATATTCCTGACTTTACACAACTCTAAAATAAGAAATGTTTTTTTGACTTGGCCAAATACAGTGACGCCTCTGCCACACAGCATCAACACAGTGTTTTCAAATGTTTGTATAGTGTTCACTCTCTTTGCCAGAATGAATGCATATAGGCCTAGCCAGGGAGATGAGTCCCACATCGAAAAGACAGGAGAACCATGCCACGGCTTATCACGTAAAACATCTGCAAATCAAAGTTATTGTTATTTTTGTATTGCCTGCAGGCATGGTGGACTTTGTGACATGTCTAAGGATTTTGATTAGCTCTAATACAGACAACAGCTTGAAAAGTTAGGATACCCAACAGGCCTTAACGCTCACACTTCTTCTACAAATCAACTGCTAAAATCACACTATGGAGCAGTTCTGCATGGAACAAAATCTGCGTGTTTTAAAAATAAAAAAAATCACTCAATCGATTGTCCTATTGGCTCACCAATGCACTTTACCAAAGAGCGATAAACAAGCCTAACTCTTTATGAAAATAAAACTCAGTGGTCCAGTGTTTACATAGTACAATTGCTTTGCTTTATTGCTTCACTAAAGCTACTTGCTAAGCCTACATGACACAGCCCAGGAGCCCCAGTTTCAATGCATTTCTTTCTGAGTTTGTTATGCATCCAAGGTGGTGATCGTGTGCGCTACACGATCACCACCTTGGATGCATAACAAACTCAGAAAGAAATGCATTACAACTGTCTATGCCTCACCAAAGTATTCGTATATAAGGTAACTAGTAAGGTCCACGTTTGTGATTGAAAGATTGTTTTAATTCATTTGAGAGTCCGTGGCAGTATGGTAAACTGTTCCGTTGACTTCAACCTAGCCCGGGTTCCTCCACCACGGATAATTTATCACGCTCATGCTGCAGCGGTTGCCTGGCTGGTTCATAATGTTTGAATGCCCTCTAGCGGTAGAAATATATCAGAAATACATGGCTTAGCTTCAAATACCTATCCAGTGTTTGGGGTAGTCTATACGAATAAAAGAATAAAACGATCTGACATCACTTTCTTTGTCGTTTCTATTTGTGTATGGTTACATTTGGATTGGCCTATTTAAATGCAACTGAGACACGATACAATGAAACAAAGTTTCACGTTTTTGGCCCATGTTGAAAAATTGTGATGATTTCCACGATGTTATATTTAAATAACTACCGCTTGCAGTTAACAAAAACGAAAACTGAAGAGCTGTGCGCATATGCACACATTGTCTGTGAGGTCCCAGAGTATGTCAAGGGATGTTATATTTTAATGAGAACCATGGCGTGAAAAGCTCCGTCCTCCTCCCACTGTCACGCAAGCACTGGGCTGAAAGATGTCAGCCCCTTCAGGTGGTGTTAGCCTACTATTGAGTGAATGCATTTGTGTTCGCTATCGAGTAGATGTATTTGTGTCAACAATATGATATGTCGATCCCAGTGAATACTTGAGTTGTGGACCGGAGGACACGTTGTGGTGCTGAAATGACAGCTCCCTTCAGGTCGCAACAGTGGTGTGCCTTTTTCAGTAGCCTAGTCTACTGCAATGAGCTGTAGGTTATTCTTTGTCCATTTACACCGACACAATTATGTTTGAAACTGTTGGGGCTATATAGTGAGTAATGGACCGAAGGGTTAAATCCTTGGTTCTATCTTTAGTCAGACACTTTCTTCATCAACAACGGTCGAATGTTGAGTTGGTCAGCAATCCCGTCAGAAATATGTAAACATCGTGTGCTGGGAAGCCATTTGGATGGTAATGCACAGTCAATTACATTTCTTTCTAGATCATTAAGCGCAAATCTGGCTTGTATTTTAACAAGACTGGCCGTGTATTTAATGAGGGTCAGAGAAGGGTGGGGAGATGTTTTAATGGACCCGTGTTTTTCCTCACCGCATTATTGTCCAGCGTAAGCACCAGGGTCTGCGGCTCGCTCTGTGTGGCGCGCGCGCGCATGTGTGATACAAACACTAAAACATGTCAAATGCTTTTGACTACACAGTTTATTGGGTTATGAATATGGCTATAAACAAGTAAAGGCCTACCTGAAAAGCTCACGGTGGACAGACCCCATGGGACTGCAGACATATTTAGATCAGTTACACATGGCAGGGGTATGGTTCTGGACTGCCCTTTCATTCTGAGCATTGTAATTGTGCCTGAGAGAGATGGCACAAAAACACCTCCTCTGAGAACACAGGATGATGCACAGACAGCCTGCCGTGACTTACTCTATAGTTGTTCGTCACTGTAACTTGTCGATGAAATGAGGCTGCTTTCATGCAGAGAGATGGTTAGGTTGTTGGTTGATAACAAAGGAACAGAACCTATTATCACCCTATCACTTTGGAGAAGTTAAAGGCTGACTCTTTGTTTTGCTCTGTCTGAACCATGCCTGGCTCTTATCCACTCCATTTAATCCTGTCAACTCGCACACCAACCTGCCAATTCTTGGTTATCAGATAGCTACTAATTGCAGCAAGTATATTTGTAAATGGCACATTTTCTGCACTGATAAAAACTTTGATTGCCTGTCAGGCACACACAAGAAAGGATGCTCTGCTAAATGAGGTGCTCCACGCTTGACTAATAACGCTTCATTCATTATTTAAAAAGACTGCTTGAATGAGGCAAACAATCTGAGAGGATATAACATATCCATAGTAGTTCAAAAGCCAAAATAACCAAACTATCATCCTGGAAATTAAACAAATGATTTTAAAATGTACATTAATTCTGCATTTGGAGGAAAGAGGGAAATGTTAGTTCCATTTGAAAGATGACTCTTTATTTCACCCACTAATAAACACATTTGGTTAAAAGAAAATGCAATTAAAATATACATTTTTCACCGGACACATATACACAATATTTGTACAATTACGTTTTTCATAGTCCTACCGATGGACATCATTAATGAAATGTGTGAAATCATTGCAGAAGAAAGATTGCATTTAGACTATAGAAGTCAGTAGTCAACAATACAAAAAAGCAGATAATAAAGTACATTTATTTGTGTCAAATGAAAGTCAAATATGAATCAGAAGATGTTGTTTTTCTCAGCAGTAAAATGCTACCTACGTCTGCTGTCTGAGAGTGGACTGGCAGGGGCAGCATTTGACATCCGTTCCCTCCCTTCCTTCCATCCCGTCTGTTTTTATAGCAACAAGAACTAGCTGACATATGGGACACTTTAACAGGCAATTTCAATCTCTTAATGTCACCCATCCAAGTTGCTCTTAAAGTCCTTTCCCAAAACTCTGGCGAAACGTCATACCATGATTGATGCCGATCTCGATAGTGAGCGTAATTTTGCTCCAATTCTCTAGGATGCCATAAGGAAATGGAAAATGAAGGAGCTTTGGTCTGGGCTTTGATACAGATAGGGATTTGTAATGGTTGAATCAATGTGTAAGGTCAATATTTACTCTCACCTGCTACCTGTTATCTTGACATTGTGAATATTAACATTGTACGTGTTATTTCTGCCATACACTGAATTGCTCAATGTAAAATAATGTATTTGTAGGCTACGACTTTGTTGGAGTTTTATCACATGGAAATAGGTGTACTTGTTTTTGTATTTACATAAAAGCATAATGTCAGTCGCAATGACGGTGGCACAGGGTGGTGCTGGACTGGACTGACTTCTCACAGCAGCCAGTGCTGACTAGATGACTTATTCAGCCTCCTAAACTACCCGCCCACCCCCAGTGCCCCGGGAGACTTCCCCTCCTCCCCCCTCTCTTTCTTCTTCACTGTCTCTCTGATATCACGACGAGGTTGATGAACACATGCTAATTTTCACAACCAAACTTGGCCAGCTGCGAGACATTTTGCAGCAGATTTGACTATAACAGCCTAGCCCAAATCCCCCCCCCCCCCCCCCCCCCCCCAGCCCCACACACATGGGTTTGACCTGCAAGCCACATCTTCAGAGTTGTATCCATCTCCTTCTCTGATTGTACTCTCACTACCTCCCTTGATGAGCTTGCTCTACTAATGTGGCCATCCCATACTTTTTTTTTGTTGCATTGATTGCATTGCTCTTAAAGTGGAACTGACAGCGTTTTAACTACTTTGCCGATATTAAACTAAGACAATCAGAATATCAGTAAAAAATATCAAATTCCCAGTTTATGCTTCAAAACCAACTTCACAAGATGTTTAAAAAATAGGTTCTATTTGACAAACAATTCCACGAAGTAGAGTAAGGCATTGTTGGCAGAATAGATGGGTGCAGTTGCGTAATTCATATACATGATTCAAATAATTCACTAATACATGTATTTGTAGTTGAAAAAACATTGCTATCAGGTTGTAAATCACAGCTGGCCTGGTACATTGTTTGCTGCCGCCACGCATTCGGGATGCACCATGTCAGTTTCAATGACTCAATATTTTGAACAAAAACGGATAACTGTAACTATAGAAATATCAATACAATCATTGCCCAGCAAGGGCAATTATCACAAGTCAGTCACAACGTGGCTAATAGTCTAGCGCACGTGTCAAACACATGGCCCGCGGGCCGAATAGGACACACAAGCGAGTATAAATGAGTCAACAATTGAGTCATCAACTTCATGAAATGACAGGCTGACGCGCTCGCATTGGTGAATTTAACGTCAATTGCGCTGCTTTTGTGTGTCCCATTTACAGCGCGCTGCAGAGGGAAAGTGTACAGACACATGCTAGCTAGGCTACTAAAATGTTGCAGTCTGGCTTTGGCTTGACAATTAATAACCAAAAAGCAAAACCTGCAACAAAACAATGCAAAGGAGAAACATGTAGACCTATTACAGCAACATTTGAGCAGTAGCCTGGCTACTCAACTACAAGACATTCTGAGTGCGCCATACAGCAATGCTGCATTCAACTGCACCGGTGATCCATGCGTTGCAATAAATAAATAAAACATATTTAAGTTTCAACTTTACAGCAACCTGTACTACGTTTTTGTTATTTGGAGTTATTAAATACTCTTTGATTAGGGTCGCACAGCAAACATAGCAGCAAGGGCTGGACACATATTATTTATCTTTTTTTTTATTTTAATGTTAAATGGGTATATACAGCATCCTATGTAGATAAGTGGACATTATAAAGAACCATCTTTTTTGGGGGGAATAAAACAATGGCCAGAATGGTTCGCAGTAGGACGTTTAAAAAAACGAACATATAGGCTTGCGAATGCGTTGTGTTTTTTTATATGACCTGTGCTTTGATTGAGTTTGACTCCCCTGGGCTAGAATTTCTATTTACAGTGGATTCGGAAAGTATTCAGACCCCTTCCCTTTTCCACATTATGTTACTTTACAGCCTTATTCTAAAATTAATTAAATGATTTCCCCCATCAATCTATGCACAATACCCCACAATGGCAAATCGAAAACAGGTTTTTAGACATTTTTAGAAACCTTATTTACATATCTATTCCGACCCTTTGGTATAAGACTCGAAATTGAGCTCAGGTGCAACCTGTTTCCATGGACCATCCTTGAGATGTTTCTACAACTTGATTGGAGTCACCCTGTGGTCAATTCAGTTGATTGGACATGATTTGGAAAGGCACACACATCTATATGAGGTCCCACAGTTGACAGTGCATGACAGAGCCCAGCCATCAGGTCGAAGGAATTGTCCGAAGAGCTCCGAGACAGGATTGGGTCGAGGCACAGATCTGGGGAAGGGTACCAACACATTTATGCAGCATTGAAGGTCCCCAACAACACAGTGGCCTCCATCATTCTTAAATGGAAGAAGTTTGGAACCACCAAGACTCTTCCTAGAGCTGGCTGCTTTGGCCAAACTGAGCAATCAGGGGAGAAGGGCCTTGGTCAGGGAGGTGACCAAGAACCTGATGGTCACTCTGACAGAGCTCCAGAGTTCCTCTGTGGAGATAGGATAACCTTCCAGAAGAACAATCATCTCTGCAGCACTCCACCAATCAGGCTTTTATAGTAGAGTGGCCAGACAGAAGCCACTCCTCAGTAAAAGGCACATGACAGTCCTCTTGGAGTTTTCCAAAAGGCTCCTAAAGGAGTCTCAAACCATGAGAAACAAGATTCTCTGGTCTGATGAAACCAAGATTGAGCTTTTTGGCTTGAATGCCAATCATAACATCTGGAGGAATCCTGGCACCATGCCTACAGTGAAGCATGGTGGCGGGGATTTTTTCAGGGGCAGGGACTGGGAAACTAGTCAGGATTGAGGCAAAGATGAACGAAGCAAAGTACAGAGAGATCTTTGATGAAAACTTACTCCAGAGCACTAAAGTTATTTGTTTCTGGCAATTTTGAGCCTGTAGTCGAACCCACCAATGCTGATGGTCCAGATACTCAACTAGTCTAAAGAAGGACAGTTTTATTGATTATTTAATCAGCATGGCAGTTTTCAGCTGTGCTAACATAATTGCAAAAGGGTTTTCTAATGATCATTAGCCTTGTAAATTGATAAACTTGGATTAGCTAACACAACTTGCCATTGGAACACAGGAGTGATGGTTGCTGATAATGGGTCTCTGTACTCCTATGTAGATATTCCATTAAAAATCAGCCGTCATTTACAACATTAACAATGTCTACACTGTATTTCTGACCAATTTCATGTTATTTTAATGGACAATGTTTTTTGATTTTCTTTCAAAAACAAGTACATTTCTAAGTGACCTAAACTTTTGAATGGTAGTGTATGTAAATGTGATATATATATTTTTTGAATATACATTTTTGCTTTGACATTATGGGGTATTCTGTGTAGATTGATGATGAATTAAAAAAAAAACATTTTAGAGTAAGGCTGTAACGTAACAAAATGTGGAAAGAGTCAAGGGGTCTGAAAGTACAGTATGTATCTAGCTATTTATTTAGCAAGCTAAAAACACAGAGCCTAACATTAGCTATCTAGCTGCTGGGAGGATGTCATGTCATGTTTATTTAAAGGGGGAGGTCAAGCTGATCCTTACTGTTAAAGGCCTTTCTATTTTGCCATTAATCAAAAGTGTTGGAAAAACTTGTCAATAATCAACTGATTTACTTTCTTGATGTCTATAGTATTCTCTCTGGTATGCAATCTGGTTTCTGCTCAGGTTATGGATGTGTCACTGCAACCTTAAAGGTCCTCAATGATGTCACCATTGCCCTTGAGTCTAAACAATGTTGTCATGCTATTTTTATTGACTTGGCCAAAGCATTTGATGTACCATTACATTCTTGTGGGCCGGCTATGGAGTATTGGTGTCTCTGAGCGGACTTTGGCCTGATTTGCTAACTACCTCTCTCAAAGAGTGCAGTGTGTAAAGTCAGAAAATCTGCTGTCTCAGCCACTGCCTGTCACCAAGGGAGTACCCCAAGGCTCAACCCTAGGCCCCATGCTCTTCTCAATTTACATCAACAACATAGCTCAGGAAGTAGGAAGCTCTCTCATCCATTTATATGCAGATGATACAGTCTTATACTGAGCTGGTCGCTCCCTGGATTTTGTGTTAAATACTCTACAACAAAGCTTTCTTAGTGTCCAACAAGCTTCCTGTACCCTTAACCTTGTTCTGAACACCTCCAAAAGAAGACTGCCCCTCTCCCCACAGGTGTGATTAATACCTCTGAGGGTTTAGAGCTTGAGGTCGTCACCTCATACAAGTACTTGGGAGTATGGCTAGACAGTATACTGTCCTTCTCTCAGCACATATCAAAGCTGAAGGCTAAAGTTAAATCTAGACTTGGTTTCCTCTATCGTAATCGCTCCTATTTCACCCCAGCTGCCAAACTAACCCTGATTCAGATGACCATCCTACCCATGCTAGATTACGGAGACATAATTTATAGATCAGCAGGTAAGGGTGCTCTCGAGCGGCTAGATGTTCATTACCATTCGGCCATCAGATTTGCCACCAATGCTCCTTATAGGACACATCACTGCACTCTATACTCCTCTGTAAACTGGTCAGCTCTGTATACCCGTTGCAAGACCCACTGGTTGATGCTTATTTATAAAACCCTCTTAGGCCTCACTCCCCCCTCCCTATCTGAGATATCTACTGCAGCCCTCATCCTCCACATACAACAAACATTCTGCCAGTCACATTCTGTTAAAGATCCCCAAAGCACACACATCCCTGGGTCGTTCGTCTTTTCAGTTCACTTCAGCTTGCGACTTGAATGAACTGCAACAAACACTCAAACTGGACAGTTTTATCTCAATATCTTCATTCAAAGACTCAATCATGGACACTCTTACTGACAGTTGTGGCTGCTTTGTGGGATGTATTGTTGTCTCTACCTTCTTGCCCTTTGTGCTGTTGTCTGTGCCCAATAATGTTTGTACCATGTTTTGGGCTGCTACCATGTTGTTTCTCTACCATGTTTTTGTTATCTTGTGTTGCTACCATGCTGTGTTGTCATGTGTTGCTGCCTTGCTATGTTGTTGTCTTAGCTCTCTCTTTATGTGGTGTTGTGTTGTCTTTCTTGTCGTGATGTGTGTTTTGTCCTATATTTACATGTTATTTTTTTATTTTACATTTTTAATCCCAGCCCCGTCCCCTCAGGACAAATAAGAAAAAAGAATTTGTTCTTAACTGACTTGCCTAATTAAATCAAGGTTAATAAAAAACGAATAAATGTAATTGGAGGAGTGGATGAGTGACCAACCTTTTCCCCTCATAGTGTTTTTTGTTGGGTACAGCTAGAGATGCTGCAGGTGTCATTTGGTTAGCTTGTTATGAATGTGAATCGCTTTGCTAGCTAGCTATGCTATACTTGAACGATTGTTATCCACAGTTAGCATTTCTCTTAGTTGTATTTGGCATCAATCAAATGGACAGGTAGGCAGGCAAGTTCCCATTCAGTTGTCAAAACGTGGGTTGGGACAAGCATGCATTGGCAGGCAAGCTGCAGAAGGACGAGCAGGCTACTTTTCCCCACTGTTTATTTGTGCAGTTTTGTCGGCCAACTAGCTGAAAAAGTTTGAGAGGGTTTAATGTTCCTTTGTTAGATTTGAGCTCATCTCGCTCTGCCTAGCATTAATTGTTGATCTTGTTGTTGTGGGTGTGCATATGCAACTGAGGGATAGATAGCCTACCTTTTCTTGGTTGTTTGATCAACAGGATTGTGAAGTTCACAAATGTAAGAGGAATTCCGTGGTATTCACATATTTGCAGAAATCCATTCAGGTGTATTTTCAGGTTTTTGGCAAATGCTTTCTAATGATTTAAAGTCACTCTGTTGCTACTGCCTGTGAACACCCAGTTCAACATGAATGATGGCAGGCCCGTGTGGCAAATGGCTTATTTCCATATAGGCCTACTGTAGCTCAGATTGGCTATGGTGCACCAGTCTGCGTAGACTCCGGTTCTGGACAGGATAGATGTTTTTATTCGGTTTCCCACTCTATATTGCCATAGAGTTTTCACAAATGCCTTACTATACGTCATTATTAAACATTCTATGAATTTATGAAAATGTGAAAATGACCATATCTAAGTGCTCGCTTGTCAAAAATGTAAAAAATGTGTCGTATTCTTCCTGGGGGTGTATATGAAGAGATTTTAATAAGATTCCACTTTAAGTGCTTGGAAATGTAGAATTGTCACCGCTGATGAATTGAATGATATATCCAAAGAGAATACTTAGCAGCCCAAGGATCCTCGGCTTCATGATCAGGAATCATCTGGTTCAGAAATAAAAGACAGAACAAGGTGAGAAACACTCTGATTAAATTAGATTGTAGTGTTTAATTCCATTAACGTGGACCTAGTTCTCCACTCATTAGGCTGACAAGGTGAGATCGGTACACTATCATCCCTCCACTAATTGTTCAATTCTTGAACAGAAGAAAAGTTCTCTCATGTCAAATTAGTCCCTGTGTGATCTAATGGTGCATAAGTTTCCTCCAGGTAACGGGGCTAAGGTCATGGTAATGTTATTGCACCCTGTGCCAGAGATGTATGCAGCCAGGGAGCGAGAGAAGGATTTGGAACAAAAGCGGATTCACCTGCTAGGCAGCAGATGCCTCACCACCGCCTGGTGCAGGAGAAGGAGACACAGGCAGATGTGCAGCAAGTTTAAAGCTCCAGAACCTCTCTCCTCTCCTCCTGTACTTCTTAATCTACCTGTGAACTCTGGAGAAAATACTTTCACTCACACCATATCATACTGTTCCAGGTTTTGCTCCATATATCAAGTGCAAATGCAGGTTCCTGGGCAAACAAGGTACTTCTGAATGTCCATTTGTTATTTTTGGTGTGTTTTTTGCATGTGCACCCATGTGTGTGTGTGTGTGTGTGTGTGTGTGTGTGTGTGTGTGTGTGTGTGTGTGTGTGTGTGTGTGTGTGTGTGTGTGTGTGTGTGTGTGCGTTTGTGTGTGTGTGTGTGCGTTTGTGTGTGTGTGTGAGACAGATGGGAGAGGTTGCGGGCATAAGGGCACAGCTGACTGGCACAGACCCTGTCTGGCATGGTGTGGTGGGCTGGTGCAGCTGTGGTTGGGTAGAGCTGTCACTGTGCCCTTTGCCTTTAGGAGCCTATACCCACATTGTTGTTACCAAAGCATATTGCAGCATGTTCCGTAATATCACTTTTTACCTGTTTTTATGGGTGGGATAAAGGTACATGGGCAAAATGATTTGATCTCCTTTTTGTGGATTAATAGGAGTGCTCAGTATATTTATGTACTGTATCTTCCATGCCAGGGTTCCCCAACTGGTGGCCCGCGGGACGAATTTGACCCGCTGGTGATTTTATTTGCCCCCCCCCAAGTTTTCAGAGCAATTTTAATTTCAATTTTTACGTAATAAAGGTTTTTATTGTTGGACATAAAAGACTGTAAAAACACCAGCAAATCAGCTCCAAGTGATTTTAATGATGGAAATCTGTTCCAGAGTATTCCATTGGATAAAAGGGAGATATATGTGATCGTATACAAAGTCTTGAAATGATGACGTTTTAGTCATAAATTATGTATGTTTGGGCTTCTTGCGGTCACTTTGCAGTCTTCAAATGATTTGTAATTATGTTCTGGCCCCCTGACCATCTGCTGAAGAAGAAAATCACTCTGCTGCTGAATCAAGTTGATAACCCTTGTTCCATGCAATGACAGCGGGTTCAATGGAAAGTACAGTATGGTCCTCGTGTCCTTATGGGTCATTTACACAGCCTTAATTTGCCGTTTAGTACCATTTAGTTGAGGTACATTGTTCTGGGCCCATGCAGTGTGGAAAGGTTTGTTTAAGGCACTGTGTGGTGACAGGTTTGGTTCCAGTGCTATGGCTCCTAGGGGGAGAGGAGGAGAAGAAAGGAGGGAAAGCTGCTGAGTGGGTTTTCATTTCAGTCAAGATGGGAAATGTCACAAAGAGCACCCAGCTCAATGAAGCCACTGGGACTAATGAAGCAGTCAGGCCCCAATGACCGAGCCCACCATAGAAACCTGGCTCTCAGCACTAAAGCAAGCCATGCTTCCACGCTGCTGCTGCTGTTGCTGAGGCATGGCGATACATTGGGGACAGTGTGCTCTGTAGTCATTCATTTGCTTTGTTCCTACAAACATGTTTAAGTTAGGTACCATAAGTCTGCTTAGCACTACACTGGCTTTCAGTTTAAAAAAGTGTTCTGGAACCAATTGGATATGTTACTATAACAGTATGTAATTAATGTGAGAGCTGATCACAGAAGGCAGTATTGCTGGCTCAGGGACTCATTCAGCGACATTCCCTTACCGTCCTCATGATGACAATAACCTGAATACCTGACTGGTAGAAACTAAGTGGGATTTGGCCCCTGATGCTGGTCTCTGTGAGAGTGTGCACTCTCCCCAATGAGAGATGACCTCTGGAGAGGAGGAGAACCACAGGCGCCAGGGAATCTCATTAATAATGACCATTTGCAATTAATCTCGGAGGGTGTTGTGTTGTGGCTCTGGTATAGCTAGCTGGGGAGAGACATTGATGGAGTTTCCCGTCGGGAAAACCGAGAAAACAACTCTATTCACTGGAAGAATCCCATGCTTCCCTTGACCTGACATTATCTACAAGGAATGTTGACCTCAGTCCAACAGTTTCTGCCTCCATACTGTCACACGTCCATACTGATCAATCTGAGGGATTAGATGCTCATTGACATTTACGCAAATGACTGCAGATTATCATCTGGTAGTGCATATCAAACAGCAGTGACTAACCATATTAATTATGTTTCCTTTGGACATTTGTATGCATTTATTTAGAGTATTATTTCATTTTGAGTGATGACTTAAAGTGAAATGGCATTGCCACGAGCAGCAGCGCACAGGCACACACAGTATCTGCGCCTGTGCATGGGTACGGGACCAAAACAGCAGAGAAGTTGAGCCTCACGCTTCAACGCTCTTAGTTGTTGCGGAAATTGAGCCCCAATGCTGTTAACTTTCTGCATCTATGTCATGTCGCTGAGTCTACCTTTAAAGAAGCGATTTTTGGGATTGAGAAACAAGGAAGAGATTTACGACAAGGACACTAAATCAGATACAGTCCTTAATCGCGTACAAGCATTTCTTGGAACAATGTTGTCGATTTTCAAAACAGTGTTCTCAAGACACAGAACTACCAGACAGTACATTTATTTGCCATAATAACACCAACAACCACAAAAAAATGTTTTATTGGTTGAGTTTTTCCAGGTTTTGGATTTTCCCCAGTTTCTTTTCTCCAGGTTTTCACCTTTTTTTTAATAGAAAAACAACAACATCTATATTTTTGAGGGTATACAGTAGTTGCCCTTGAATTAAAACTGCGCACCTCAAGAGACTGGTGTTTAGCTGCCGTTGTTTCTATATGCCAAATGAAAGAAAACAAAAGACCACCCGATTCATACAAATCATCATGATATCATATCATTCTGCCAGGTAAGCCTATACTTTGCATTTAAGGGTGCTACACAAATGTTTTAGATTTTTTGCATTGTAATTTCAGAAATATCCATAACACAATGAGTGTACAAAACATTAAGAACACCTGCTCTTTCCATGACAGACTGACCAGGTGAATCCAGGTGAAACCTATTACCCCTTATTGATGTCACCTGTTAAATCCACTTCAATCAGTGTAGATGAAGGGGAGGAGAAAGGCTGAAGAAGGATTTTTAAGCCTTGAGACAACTGAGACATGGATTGTGTATGTGGGCCATTCAGAGGGTGAATGGACAAGAGAAAAGATTTAAGTGCCTTTTTTGTTTCAAATATTTTTTATTGAACACACACAAGAATGGTGTATAGGTATACAAGACACGTAAACAATTCTTATCTAACCATAAAAGAGCATACAGGAACAACAAGACCCAGAGTTCTGGGTGCAAAACAAATAATACAAAACACGACATACAAAACAAGGACACGTAGAAAGAAAGAGGGAAGATGTCCCCCCTATCACCCCCCCCCCCCACACACACACTCTCCCCCAGGAGAGGAAAGGCTGCCAGATTTGATCAAATGTTGATAATTTATTGTTCAGAATATATCTAATTCTTTCTAAGTGTACAGTGTTTGCCAATTCACTGAGCCATAATTTGGTAGAGGGCACTTCCCTACTTTTCCAAAACAACAAGATTCGTTTTTTTTGCCGAAATGAGACCGTACGAGATTAGTTGTTTTTGGGGGTTGGTTAATCCGTTTAGGGACTCAGATACTGCCAGGATTATCAGAAGCGGGTCTGGATCTATTGAAGTCTCCAAAACTTCAGAGAGGATCGCAAAAATTCCACACCAAGCAAGCTAGAGCATAGGGCAAAGCAGTGGAGTAGTGTACCCTGCGAAGCCTGACATTTATCACATGTAGGGGATGTGTCAGGAAATATCCTATGCAGTTTAGTTTTGGAATAGTGTAATCTGTGTAATATCTTGAATTGTATGAGACGATGTCTGGAATTAATGGAGCATGTGTGGATATACTCCAAGCTCTCTTCCCAGTCTGCCACAGAAATGTCAGGCCCTAGTTCTTCCTCCCATTTTGCCTTGATGGCATCTGTAGAAGGTGTGCTAACAGATTGAAAAGCATCATATAGACGCGATATCAATTTATCTGAGGTGGGGCATATTTTTATGCATCCGTCAAACATGGAAGGTTTAGCATTCCCAAATGTTGGGAGGTGTTTTCTAACGTAGTCTCTAATTTGTAGGTATCTGAAAAAATTACTTCTGGGAAGATTATAAGTTTCCCTCAGCAACTCAAAGGAAGCAAAGGTCCCTTCTATGTATAAATCCCCTATGGTACTTATCCCCAGCTCTCCCCATCGTTCAAAGGTGTTATCAAGGTTAGAAGGGGCAAAGGAAGGATTCCTGGCAACAGGGAGCATGAATGACATTGGTCTAAGCTCAAAGTGGACTTTAATTTGCTTCCAGATTCGGACTGTGCTATGTATAATAGGATTGTTACAATAAAGTGACATCTCCAGATTGACAGGCGACAAAATCACAGCGCCAATAGAGAAGGGGTGGAAAAGATTTAAGTGCCTTTTATCGAGGTATGGTAGTAGGTGCCAGAATAACCGGTTTGAGTGTGTCAAGAACTTCAACGCTGCTGAGTTTTTCACACTCAACAGTTTCCCAGTGTGTGTCAAGAATGGTCCACCACTCAAAGCTTGCCACAACTTGCCACAACTGTGGCAAGCATTGGAGTTAATGTGGGCCAGCATCGCTGCAGAATGCTTTCAACACCTTGTAGTCCATGCCCCGATGAATTAAGGCTGTTCTATGGGCAAAAGGGGGTGCAGAAGGGGTTCCTACTGTTTTGTACACTCAGTGTATATCTGGTGCTAATAGTGGAATGACTTTATGTAAATTGCTCTGTCATTTCCTGGTTGCTTATTTGAGGAATTTGAGGAATTTGCTTATTTGAGTTTATGTGAGGAAAACAAGCATTGAATAGTGTAGGGAATCATTTTACCATGTTAATCTCTGTGAAACATTTTTTCAATAACAAAAAAAAAACACAGTTTTTACAGCTGTTTGAAACTGGTGGACCAAATGCAAAAAGTCCACCAGCTCCAAACAGCCATTAGAGGACATTTTCTGAAATCCTATATGTAGCACCTTTAACATTTCATTTGGAAGGTTATATGAGAAAGCCTTTTCGAAAGGACTGTTTGGACATCGCTAACTGGCTACAACAGTGATAGACACAGCCACTCCCATGTCGTCAGGTTTTCAGAAAGTTGCAAAAAAATACAAATCACTGATGCATTTAAAAAAAAATATTCTTCAGATGTAGGCTTTGGATTAAACAAATCAGCACTCAACTTTTTCTCTAGGGCACTCGAAACGACTGCACAGGGAAGACTATGATTACATCAATCATTTTTCTCCTGGTCGCACTGGTGCTCACAAAATAAAATGCCAGGTTGCACCAGCAACGCATCTAAGAACATAGGTGACTAAAATGGCCGCACTTTAAAGCCCTGTTTGCAAACTCTTCTCTTCTGGTGAAAACAATGCGTTTATGGCTATTAACAAAACACTTTACAGGGAATTCAATATTCACGGGTGACAATTGTCTTTAAAGTTTTGCAAAAGTGGGTTTAAGATGTGGAATCCAGGTACAAAGGCAAGACAATGGCCAGATACAGCAAAGATAATAATATATGGCAGATGGAAATCAAAACGGGATGGTCTTCAGAGATAGATTGAAAGGGTTGAGGGTAGCTGAAGGACGGGATTAAAAACAAACAAAAGATAACTGTTGTAAAATACATCGTGCCCATAAAAGTGTATATAGTATGTATAAGCTGGATGTAGAAGCCTAAGATTTGTTGTCCATTAGTTTACTCCAATTGGGGGAGTGGTGGTAGGGTTTGGGGAAAATAATACAATTAATAAAATATAAATATTGACAAAAAAAAGTATATGGGGATTGGAAAGGATGCGGACAATGACATTGATGGAAGCAACAATCTATCTGCAATATTAAAGCTGATCCACCCGTAACAAATGTAGATATCAATAAAAAAATGAATGACCAGGCATTCTGCTGTTCTGCTTTTGGCATGTTTTACCACAGTTCCAAAAAATGCTTGTATGCAACTAAGAAAAATTGTAACACCATCAGCCACTGATGATGTACTGTGATATAAGTGAACCTGGGCAGAGCTGCTCTCGATACGCATTCAGGCCAAACAACAAAAAGGTGAGGAGGAACAAAGGTGTGTTGTTGGAGTCTGGGCACTGCATGTTTGATGTAGCCATGCTGAAAGGCGTGCGGTTGCTGAGGGCCTTCTGGTGCTCCCGGCTATCGTGTGCTACCGTGTGCTACCGTGTGCTGCTCTGTGCTCATCAGCATATGTGCCTTCTGATCCTATCACTCACGTTTACCTTCAACAGTCAACACCAAAAGCACAGCTGCTCCCGCCATGCTGTATCCCAGTTCTGCAGCACTGCTCACCAGCATCCAGATGTGCACGCCACACACACACATACAGCAGCCTGTGAATATCACAAAGATTTACCCTTTCTGGCTCTCAGGATAGAGCAGTCACATACAGGGAAGATACGTTGGTTGTGTGGTTGGAGACTATCTCAGCTCATGAGCTCATGTGTGATGTGGGAGAAAACTTCGCTTGTAGGAAATTCATGTTGATCTTGGTACCTGCTTCTCAGCTCCTTTACGCTTGACCTAGAAGATTGTAGCCTTATGGCATACTTCAATGGACGTCATTTGACTATTTATTTAAGGGTAAACATATTCACTGCTCAATCCTTTGAGAATATTTGAATGATCGGTGTTCACTCTCCTCCCACAAACAGAAGCAAACAGAGGCACACACGCACGGACGCACGCACGCACGCACGCAAACACACACACACACACACACACACACACACACACACACACACACACACACACACACACACACACACACACACACACACACACACACACACACACACACACACACACACACGTGGCGTAACGCTCCATTGATCAGTGATCATGGGCGTTGAGCATCTGAAGACAGACATGATGGGTTTGGGATGGCACACATGGTGCCCTCCCGCCGTGCCAGCTGCAGCCCTCTCTCTCTCGCTGCAAGCAGACAACCATTTACAGGTTCCTCTGTCAGGTTTCAACTGTCAGGCTAAAACCTCTGTACGAGACCGGCTGTGCCGCAAGAGGAGTCTCCCGTCGATTAGAGCTACACGGAAATGAGCCGTTTGTGGTACCGAGAGAAGTGTTCACAGGAGGCGCAACAGAGCTTTGGTTTCTGATTGAAGCTGACTGGATGTCTGCTCCTCCCGGTTTCGTGTCGTTATAGTAGGGCCAGATTTATATAAGGAAGTGTAGAGCTGAGTTGACCAGGGGGTGTTTGGGTTTAAGTTAGAGCTTAAATGTGGTTGAAAAATACACATTTTCAGCATGAACCCAGTTGTATGAATAAGATGTCCTTTTTTATGTCTGTCAGGTTGAACCTTTAGCACGTGGAGCAGTGTCTACAGTCCAGGTTCTGTCTGTCAGGTTGAACCTTTAGCACATGGAGCAGTGTCTACAGTCCAGGTTATGTCTGTCAGGTTGAACATTTAGCACATGGAGCAGTGTCTACAGTCCAGGTTATGTCTGTCAGGTTGAACCTTTAGCACGTGGAGCAGTGTCTACAGTCCAGGTTCTGTCTGTCAGGTTGAACCTTTAGCACATGGAGCAGTGTCTACAGTCCAGGTTATGTCTGAGTCAGGTTGAACCTTTAGCACGTGGAGCAGTGTCTACAGTCCAGGTTCTGTCTGTCAGGTTGAACCTTTAGCACGTGGAGCAGTGTCTACAGTCCAGGTTATGTCTGTCAGGTTGAACCTTTAGCACGTGGAGCAGTGTCTACAGTCCAGGTTCTGTCTGTCAGGTTGAACCTTTAGCACATGGAGCAGTGTCTACAGTCCAGGTTCTGTCTGTCAGGTTGAACATTTAGCACGTGGAGCAGTGTCTACAGTCCAGGTTCTGTCTGTCAGGTTGAACCTTTAGCACATGGAGCAGTGTCTACAGTCCAGGTTCTGTCTGAGTCAGGTTGAACATTTAGCACGTGGAGCAGTGTCTACAGTCCAGGTTATGTCTGAGTCAGGTTGAACCTTTAGCACGTGGAGCAGTGTCTACAGTCCAGGTTCTGTCTGTCAGGTTGAACCTTTAGCACGTGGAGCAGTGTCTACAGTCCAGGTTATGTCTGTCAGGTTGAACGTTTAGCACGTGGAGCAGTGTCTACAGTCCAGGTTATGTCTGAGTCAGGTTGAACCTTTAGCACGTGGAGCAGTGTCTACAGTCCAGGTTCTGTCTGTCAGGTTGAACCTTTAGCACGTGGAGCAGTGTGTACAGTCCAGGTTCTGTCTGAGTCAGGTAGAACCTTTAGCACGTGGAGCAGTGTCTACAGTCCAGGTTCTGTCTGTCAGGTTGAACGTTTAGCACGTGGAGCAGTGTCTACAGTCCAGGTTATGTCTGAGTCAGGTTGAACCTTTAGCACGTGGAGCAGTGTCTACAGTCCAGGTTCTGTCTGTCAGGTTGAACGTTTAGCACGTGGAGCAGTGTCTACAGTCCAGGTTCTGTCTGTCAGGTTGAACGTTTAGCACGTGGAGCAGTGTCTACAGTCCAGGTTATGTCTGAGTCTGGTTGAACCTTTAGCACGTGGAGCAGTGTCTACAGTCCAGGTTATGTCTGAGTCTGGTTGAACCTTTAGCATGTGGAGCAGTGTCTACAGTCCAGGTTATGTCTGAGTCAGGTTGAACCTTTAACACGTGGAGCAGTGTCTACAGTCCAGGTTATGTCTGTCAGGTTGAACCTTTAGCACGTGGAGCAGTGTCTACAGTCCAGGTTATGTCTGACATTTAAAACCTACATTGTTAGAAACATTTAAGTATTTGCCCATTTTTATACGTGCAAAAAATGACAGGTGATTACATTCAACTTGACGACAAACTAAAGAATAATATCCTTGATCTGATCAAGTTTTCCATGTCACATAGGAGATGGTTAGAGTATGACATCCCCATGGACGAGGACCTGAAGTAGCAGCAGAGTTATGGCCAGTGACACTTTGCTTCTTGAAAGTCAAATATCTTGAACACTTGACTGCTGACATGCAAAATGTTTTTGGCACTGTATCAACAGTGGGCTGATCAGAAAAAAGCAAAGAAGAGTTTTTGAGTGGATTTAAGCACTCTACTGTAACTTCAGTGCTCTTTCTTGGTATAACCCTCACAATTAGCCCGGCACATCAAACCATTCCTCTAATTCCTCAAATTAAGTGTCTGCTACTGCCAGCTTCTATTACACACATTTGCACTGGAAACATATGTATGTGGTCAAATGAATGTCATGTTCCCAGAGGCCACCAAAATGTTGAATTAACACCCTTCCGTCCAACCGGACAATTATGCAGCATTTTAAACAACGCAACATTCAGGATGAAATAAAGCTTGGGGAACTACTTTCAAAATCATCATTTCCAAAGCAACCCCACGATTGGATAATCAATGTTTTCTGTGGGAATCACAGGGGTTCGTTAAATAAAATGGGAATGCCGTATTAACGAACCCGAGATCCTGTCCAAAACAGTATTTTACCTTCTTTTCATGAACCTCATAACTTAACGAGCGGGAAAGAAATGACAGAGGAAACGCCATCGTATGTTTATATATACACTAACATTAGCATTTTACTTCTCCATAAATCCGCAGCCAACAACAGATAAGCACCGGAAATAAAGCCTTCTGCAGAACAATGATCAACTCCCCTGCTGTCCCTGGGGCCGTTCGTCCCGCGCTCGCAAGCCTGCACACATATACACGTGCACACACATGCGCGCACACACATGCGCACACACACGCAGCATCAATCAATGGTGGGCATTTAACTCAGAAAGTGTCAAATACACGTTGTTTTCAGTGAACACATTTTGAAAAGCGTAAAAGATTGAATTGTTCTGCATTCAACTCTTAAATTGCTCAAATGAACTTGTGGTGTTTGCTTCGCTCGACTGTAGAGTAATATGCAACACCTACTGTGTCTGCCCTTTATTGAAAACTAAAATTGGCTAAATAAATAAAACAAACATTTAAAAGATCTGACCAAAATGTTGACAGCAGAGCCATGCAGGCAAACTAGTTGGAAGAGATTTTCAATGTGCCGATTCTTGCCACAAACAGAATGTTAGTTTATATATATATATATATATATATATATATATATATATATATCTCAGCTCTGCAGATTTTGCTAACAAGAAACAGAATCCTTAGGGCACTTATTTTTGTATTGCCCCTATGTAGCTTGTCCCTGGTCACAGGTTCAGGAACGGCTGAAAAACCACAACATTTATCTCAAATTCACCCTACAAATAGCACTGTTGGGAGATTTGGAAAGCCATAGTCAATCAATTAACAATAAAAAACAACAACTAATTTTTAACTTACAACCTGTACATACTAAGCAATTAGAACGGTTCAGAATTTCTGTCAAACATCACAGCACAGTTGAAAAATATCTGGCACATGGAAATCATAATCGAGCGGTTTACGGAGATAGGTGGGATGGACTGAGAGTAGCAGAGTAGCTGAGGGGTGGATTTAAAAACTCATGTTCCATAATAGTTATGACTGAAAACACAATGTATAATACATAAGTACTATCTATCCAGATGTAATGTATATCAAAATGACTTTATTCTAGCTCTATAACTACAGTGAAAAGAGGTCCGACGGTGTTAAACATTTGACTTGATTTAGAGTAAACTGGACTCACTTTGCTGAATGCTGTTACACTGTCTCAGCTGAAGAAATCAACACCTGTAGTGTTACAGTAAATCCTTTGACTTGCGTAAAGAGTTACCTCCCGTGATTGTATTTGTTAGTGACAGAAATGGTTGTCAAATTCTTTCATAGTTCATAGGCAAACGTTATCCTGAAAATGTAACTCCAATAACATACACATTATGATCAGTCCTTACTTTGACGGCCTAATTTTACCCTGATAAAAATCGTTTTAGGAAACTCCTGGTTTTACAGGACACGTCAGCCCTCCAAGTCACATTATGCTGACTTGAAAAGTGATGTGTAATTCCTATTGGAATCCAGACAGAGTTAGGATATCCAACAGTTGGAATTTTTATTCACCCACAACCTGCATTCAGAATGACTGTGAGGGTTAGGAAAGTTAATAACACTACCTAAAACATTTCCACTGGAACAACCATTTCAGTAACGGGTGCAATACATCAAACTAACTGATTGGATTAGTTTAGAAAATGCACATTATCTTTGTGTAAAAACATGAATCAATTAATCAATGTACATGCATATGAAAAACAATTCTAAAAAAATCTACCTGTACTACAGATTGCTGGGAAATTTGCTGTGCACACACACACACACACACACACACACACACACACACACACACACACACACACACACACACACACACACACACACAACAGATGAGAACGCACACAGACTCATCCAGTCATGCATACTTCCTCAAACATTATTCCCTCCATTGATGCCCCTCATTTTGAAATCCATTGACTAATGCATTGACTAATCCTGGTTTTACGTCACAGAGCATGAGGAGCAGCGCATGTGTGTGTGTGTGCGTATGTGTCTTAATGTGTATGTGTAAATATGCATGTTTGTGTGTGTGTTTAAACGCGTGCCTGCCTGCATGGGTGTGTGTTTGTGTGGTGGGGGGCTGTAAATGTGGAGGCTCAGTATGGTCACTGTGGAACAGCAGAGTAATTACCAGATCAGCTCCACTAAAAAGCAGACAGGGTGTTCTGTGACCTATCAGCCACTAATCTGCATAGTGAAGTACGGCTTCATAACTATAAATTGCTGACTTAATTAAAAAGCGGGGACCTTTCTGTCATTTAATTACAGGGAGAAAAGGTTATTGCTTAAATGCAATTTTCCAAATGTGATTTCTTAACAGTTATTAACTGCTTAGCCATCATTTATTGTTTCAGATTTTTCAATTTGGAAATGGGCGCCGGTGACAGAAGTAATGACTTGGTGAAAAAACTCAATCTCGATAGCCCCCATCAGCGCCATTTGTTTCTCACAAGTGGAGCAGACAGAGGGAAGCTTGAAAATGTCACAAGGAGGATCTTGTGATTGCCTCCATTTTACTGTAGTGATTTAAAAAAAAGAAGTGGCGTTTTGACGAGAAGTTCATTAACATTTCTTAAATGGCTGGGCTGGAGCAGCGCTCCGTTCATTAATGGCAACAGTAGAGAGAGAGGGAGGCAGCGATGGAGGGAGGCAAAAGAGGGTTGGAGAGGGAATGAGGCGAGAGACCGAGAATACGGGAAGAGAGGAGAAGAGGAGGAAAGAGAGAAGTAGCTGAAGCAGGGAGGTGGCAGCAATGGAAAGAAGAGGGCAAACAGTGTGGTCGAAGCAAGAAGATGAAGAGAGAGAATGTGAAGGTAGTGTGAGCAGAAAACAGACAGTCGATACAGGGCGACCCTGCCTACTTCCTCATCTCCTGGTCTGAGGGGAATGCCTGCCCTGCATTACTCTCCTGAGTGGCCTTTACTTCCTGAGAGCCCTTGTCTGCTGTCGAACCACTGTAGAAGAAAAGGTCAGAGATATAGTGGGTGGTAGGCAAGGGAAGTCTTGTTCTCCTATCATCTGTCCTCACACTCTATGTTTGTCCTGGGAAAGGTGATCTGCCTGGAACGGAGGTGAATTTATACCTTGCCATAAACATGCCAGCTCACCCTTACCTCTGACCTCTACTGAATTCCTTAGCAAGCCTTATTAACACATTTATGGCTTAAATTATATTAAATTCAGCCCATTTAATCACCACTTGTCACTCTGAAAATATTAGCGTCCCTAACTCCCTAAATTGGATTGTAGTAACCTGGTTAGAGGAATAATTATTTCAAGACATTTAGGCCAGGTTTGTTATATTATCTGTAGAGCCAGATACTACATAGGAAACTAGGAGTTGACAGCGGTCAACAATCTAAATTGACAACTCTTACGAGAAAGCACTGTCAATGGGCCTGACAGAATCCCTAGCTGTATTTGTTTCGATAGTCTGTTCGGGTACCAGTGAGATCTTGGGTCTGATTGTGTCCGTTATGTTGTCTTTGATCCATATTGTGGAAATGAGAAACACACAAAGCAACATGAAATCACACGTCACAATTAGATCTATATAGCGGCCGTGTGTTTTGCCCAACTGACATGGTGTTAACCTAAACTGTCCGTGTTGTGTTTACTTCACTGTGGGTTCGTGAGATGAATAATATCACTGTGCAGACAAGGAGTGGTCTCTAACACCACCGTAGACACCCAGGGAGATACAATACTGTCCGGAACAGGTGGGGTTCAGACGGGGGACTGGGGTCCGTTCCACTAAACGCTGATCTGACTTTCTCTGAAGCACACAATCAGTTGTCCCAACATATAGCAGAGGAGAATACAGTCTCAATGTCATGCATTATTTGGTGTTGAATTGAATCACACATACGGTACATGTCCATACATTCACACAAGCGCGCAAACATAGACCTGACAACCCCTCCTTTTATGATGTATCTCTTTGCCTGCGCAACAAAGTACATGTTCATGGTGTCAATGATGAAGCTGGTTTTAATGACTCGTAGTCATATTTGTAGAATTTTTCTGAGGACAACACAGCGCAATATACTTCCTATCAACCACCATAAGTGGCCTTGTTTTACTTCATTTGGTTAAGAGGGCAATCTAACTACTGTCGCACATGTAGTAAAATGTCCCCGCGCCCCTCCAGAGTGTAACGATGCATATCTGTATGGTGTCTCAACACAAATCAGAACGGAAAGGGTTTGTTTGGCTTCAGGGCAGAGCTAGTGAAGAGCACAGCCAAGATCCTGCTCCAAAATGAACTATGCATGGTTCGGAACATACGTTGTTCTTTAATGAAATCAAGTTCTTTCATTTCATTTCAGTCTCTGCCACTCCCCCCCCACCCCCCCCCCCCCCCCCCCCCCCACACACACACACTGTACACACACACACTCCTGCTCCGTCTGAAATATTCATGTTGAGAAGGGACACATTTATCCAGGCTGCTAACATCATGTCAGGGGAGCTATTGTCTCATGTCTATCTGTTAATTATGGGTTCTGATAGTAATATCTCCTTCATCTCTGCTCATTGCTCAACCTATTTTTTTTTTTTGAACCGCTCTCCTCCACCGAAGTGATTAGCGACGTTTTATGTCATATCATTTGTCTGTTTGACAGCCAGTGCCAGTGAGCTGAATTAGATAGGAGGGAGAAATGAGATAGGTCTGAATGAAATTAAAACCGTTGAGATAATACAGTGTTTTAATTACCAGAGTTTTTTTTTTTTACGCTGATTCGGTTGAACCATCTAAATGTTTGTTCATTTAGCTGATTATGACACCCTATACATGCAAAACTCTGTTTTATTGGACATTATGTCAATAAAAACACCTCAATATGAGATTTCAGAACATTTCATGTGTATGAATGTGTGTGTAAATGTGGTATGTTTACCAGTCATTGAGCAGGTTCCTTTCCGTTAGTTCCACGTAGTGTCTCGCTGGCAATGTCCAAAGTTGTACCATCCAAAGTGTGAAGCCCGGATGTTATCGCGCCACAAACAGGCCATCTTAGGCCATCCCAGTGGACCCATTGAATGCCACCAGTAGCCCAGCAAGAAAGTGGCACTGGCCAACGGTGAGAGGAGATGTGATGGAAGTTTACAGTGGTGTGACCTTTGGTGTCACCTTGATGACAGACCGGCAGCCATCCATGAAGAACCCTACCTACACCCAGAGGGATTCAGACACAGGGAGGGTATTTAGGTCCATGTAAGTTGGAGTCAGAGCATTTAGCCTGGCCAGGCAATGGCTCTGCCCCTGGGGGCTGGGGGTGGGGCTGGGGGGTTGAGTGGAAACTAGTCCCTCTCCACTGGGGGAGAGCACAGGTAGGCTCAGTCAATATTTATAGAGCTAGATAAAAGCCTCTGAGTTTCAACCATAATGGTCAGAGTAGGAAGCACACCCTCTCCCAGCAGAGTTCTGCACACCAAGGTCAAAGCTGGAGAACCGCTGTGCTTTATGGGAGATTTGGTCCATTTGAAAGGTTTGTGAGATACTCAGAGAGACATTTTCAGGCATTATTAAGGTAATTGAACTCTTTGGGGCGTTTTAATACATAATAACAATTTGACCATCTCGGGGTGGTTTCCTGGACACGGATTAAACCTAATCCTGGACAAATAATAATTGTCAATGCATACAGTGGGGCAAAAAAGTATTTAGTCAGCCACCAATTGTGCAAGTTCTCCCACTTAAAAAGATGAGAGAGGTCTGTAATTTTCATCATAGGTACACTTCAACTATGACAGACAAAATGAGAAAGAAAATCCAGAAAATCACATTGTAGGATTTTTTCTGAATTTATTTGCAAATTATGGTGGAAAATAAGTATTTGGTCAATAACAAAAGTTTATCTCAATACTTTGTTATATACCCTTTGTTGGCAATGACAGAGGTCAAATGTTTTCTGTAAGTCTTCACAAGGTTTTCACACACTGTTGCTGGTATTTTGGCCCATTCCTTCATGCAGATCTCCTCTAGAGCAGTGATGTTCTGGGGCTGTTGCTGGGCAACATGGACTTTCAACTCCCTCCAAAGATTTTCTATGGGGTTGAGATCTGGAGACTGGCTAGGCCACTCCAGGACCTTGAAATGCTTCTTACGAAGCCACTCCTTCGTTGCCCGGGCGGTGTGTTTGGGATCATTGTCATGCTGAAAGACCCAGCCACGTTTCATATTCAATGCCCTTGCTGATGGAAGGAGATTTTCACTCAAAATCTCACGATACATGGCCCCATTCATTCTTTCCTTTACACGGATCAGTCGTCCTGGTCCCTTTGCAGAAAAACAGCCCCAAAGCATGATGTTTCCACCCCCATGCTTCACAGTAGGTATGGTGTTCTTTGGATGCAACTCAGCATTCTTTGTTCTCCAAACACGACGAGTTGAGTTTTTACCAAAAAGTTATATTTTGATTTCATCTGACAATATGACATTCTCCCAATCTTCTTCTGGATCATCCAAATGCTCTCTAGCAAACTTCAGACGGGCCTGGGCATGTACTGGCTTAAGCAGGGGGGCACGTCTGACACTGCAGGATTTGAGTCCCTGGCGGCGTAGTGTGTTACTGATGGTAGGCTTTGTTACTTTGGTCCCAGCTCTCTGCAGGTCATTCACTAGGTCCCCCCGTGTGGTTCTGGGATGTTTGCTCACCGTTCTTGTGATCCTTTTGACCCCACGGGGTGAGATCTTGCGTGGAGCCCCAGATCGAGGGAGATTATCAGTGGTCTTGTATGTCTTCCATTTCCTAATAATTGCTCCCACAGTGGATTTCTTCAAACCAAGCTGCTTACATATTGCAGATTCAGTCTTCCCAGCCTGGTGCAGGTCTACAATTTTGTTTCTGGTGTCCTTTTACAGCTCTTTGGTCTTGGCCATAGTGGAGTTTGGAGTGTGACTGTTTGAGGTTGTGGACAGGTGTCTTTTATACTGATAACAAGTTCAAACAGGTGCCATTAATACAGGTCCAGTGGAGGACAGAGGAGCCTCTTAAAAAAGAAGTTACAGGTCTGTGAGAGCCAGAAATCTTGCTTGTTTGTAGGTGACCAAATACTTATTTTCCACCGTAATTTGCAAATAAATTCATTAAAAATCCTACAATGTGATTTTCTGGATTTTTTTTCTCCTTTTGTCTGTCATAGTTGAAGTGTACCTATGATGAATATTACAGGCCTCATCTTTTTAAGTGGGAGAACTTGCACAATTGGTGGCTGACTAAATACTTTTTTGCCCCACTGTATGCATTGACAATTATTATTTGTCCAGGATTAGGTTTAATATGTGTCCAGGACACCACCCCATACGGTCAAATTGGTATTGGTGATATCCACATTGATAAAGTAGTGAAGTCTGAGATTTTCTGAAGATTAAGTATAGACAACAGATTATAATAGTGCTCAGAAATATGTAATACCGTGTTCATAATTAACGTTTAAAAGATATGCCAGGGTTACAGTAAAACCGTGCACAGTCTATTTGCTTTTCAGGATTAAAACCACATTTTTTGTAGAAATATCTTCAAGGGAATTCAAGCACGGAATAATAATGTAAGTAGAGGAGAGCGATGTGATCGTAATAATGACAATCCTATTGGATCTGAAATTGGTTCCGTGTAAGGCCCAAGCACTTACCCAGCCCTCTGTTGTTACCACCCGAGAGCGTCTTGAAAACCAGCGTTTGACTATGCACAGGACACATCCCTCTCATCTTCCATGTCTCCCGAACCCGCAAAAACACATGAGTTATATCCCCAGTGCCAGCTAATTAGAATTATCTTTAATTTGCAGGATTACAATTAATAGCTTACTGCAGGTCAGTGATTAAGAGTCCCCTGATAATAACCCTGGGCTGCTAACTACAGGAGGAGGAGAAATGATGACAACTTCTCACATCTCCTCATCCCGCGTCACATTTCTCTTTAGGCTGGCCCATTGGGATGCTCCCCATGCTCCACCAAAACAATGGAGGACTACCATTTCCTCTGTAATTAAGGTCCATTCAGGGAAATTACCGCCATCTAATTACCGGGTAGTTGTCAGCATTTGTTATAGGCTGAACAATGCGTTGTCTCCTTCTCTTTGCTTGAAGCCTGGACACAGTGGATCGGCCGCCTGCAGCTGAGAAACTGCTGCTGGTGATGACAGGCGCTCTGAAAGGAGCGGCACTCTCCAGGTCAAGCATTGCTATTTTCTCCTGATCCAAGACGCACGTCATCCCTCGGAAGGGGAGAAAATAAGGGCAATGCGTTTGATTGAATTTGATTCCCATGTCGGTAAATAGGTGAACCTTGACCTCTGAGACAAGCTGTAAAATTGCACCTGATTTTTTTAAGTCATTGGATCGTGTTATGTTGTCAAAGATATGAACAGCGGCTTTCACAGGAAATGCTGCTCAATACATGTTCAGACACAGTGATTCAAAGCGAGTTTAATTTGGGTTAAATCTACAACACAAATGCAAATGAGGTTTTTTTGCACTTTAGCAGAGGGGTCGGAGCAGAGGAGGTTTCAGACTTTAAGTGCTATGTCCCACTGAGAGAGGCTGTGACTGGGGAGAGGGCGAGACCTTCTGCCCAATCTGACACAGCCGGGGCTCCTCTATTTGGGGGAGAGAGAGCGAGAGAGAGAAAGGAGAAAGAGATGGAGAGAGAGAGAGAGAGAGAGAGAGAGAGAGAGAGAGAGAGAGAGAGAGATAGAGAGAGAGAGAGAGAGAGAGAGAGAGCAAGAGAGAGAGAGTGAGCAAGAGAGAGAGAGTGAGCAAGAGAGAGAGAGCGAGCACATCCGTTGGCTGTCAATTAAAGGTCAGTATTCATATGCCTCTTAAACAGAGTTGCACCGTAAAATGCAATATTTTCTCTGAAAAAGTATGTGTCTGGACAATTCACTGTGGGTGTAGTGTGGTTCCTGAGTAGTTGAGCATACAGTTATCTTTTCCTCACGCTCCTCAATTGAAGATAACTATCTGATTATTCAGCCAGGGCTAATTTAATGACCGTGGACAGGTCTTCCTCCAACGTCTATGTAAATCACACCGCTCACATAAAAATGACTGAGTCGGTCTGAAGAGCGAGATAATGTAATAAATTATATTTTAATTTGAATATTAATATTTGATGCAGCCTCATCCACGTAGGGCAGTTGCTCTTGTAATCAGGATACTGGGATAATTTTGTTGATGGGACTTTAAACCTTGGAGCGTGGGAGAGCGGGGGGAGAGGGAGAGAGAGGGAGGGAGAGGGGATAATGTTGCCAGGACTGTACTGGCACAGTCAAGGTCAATTGACTAAATGAGAAAAGGGGAAAAGGCTTACAAAGCAGTTTTGAGGGATTGAAATTAAAGTGTTTAAACACATTGATAACCAAGGTTTTGTAATTACAGCAAGGTTCACAATGTGGTCAAATTAAACCCACATTTGCTGAGGATCTTAGAAATGAAATAATAAGAAAATTCTGCCATCTGTATAAGCATGTGTATCACGTGCATCACAATGGTTTAACCTCTACGAAACTAAACAGAGCATTTATCAAAAGTCTAAAATGCAATATCTAAAATTCATCCAATATTTAACTTTTTTTACAGGTTTGCAGGTCTATGTGTATGCATGAGTGTGTACTATTTCTTTGCGTGTGTTTGTGTGTGTGTTTGTGTATGTGCGTGTCTTTTTTACATCTCCTTGCCGCTGACACATTCCTCTCCTCTCCATCTGAGCTTGCCTCCACCACGTTACCCACGTATAAGGGAAGGAGGAGGAGGTGTCCTTCACCAGGGTAAACCCACAGGCCTCCATTCCAAGTGTGGGTAGCTGCAGCCCAATATGGTGAAAGGAGTCGGTGTATGAGTGGCTGTGTCGAAAGAAGTAGGTGTATGGAAAGGTAATCAGCTAATTGGCAGTGGTGGAAAAAGTACCCAATTGTCATACCTGAGTAAAAGCACAGATACAGCACCTTAATAGAAAATGACTGAAGTAAAAGTGAAAGTCACCCAGTAAAATACTACTTGAGTCTTAAAGTATTTGGTTTTAAATGTACTTAAGTATCAAAAGTAAATGTAATTGCTCAAATGTGCCCAACCGGCTTGATTCGGTCTTATGAGGCCAAATTTGAAATGGTGTTTTTTTTACATTGGATAAAAGTAGAGACGGGGCCTTCCGAGTGGCGCACTGGTCTAAAGCACTGTATCGCAGCGCTCACTGTTCCACTAGAGATTCTGGGTTTAAGTCCAGGCTCTGTCGCAGCCGACCGCAACCGGGAGACCCATGGGGCGGCGCACAACTGGCCCAGCATCGTTCGGGTTAGGAGAGGGTTTGGCCAGCAAGGATGTCCTTGTCCCATCGCGCACTAGCTACTCCTGTGGCGGGCCAGGCGCAGTGCACGCTGACACGGACACCAGGTGTATGGTGTTTCCTCCAACACATTGGGGCGGCTGGCTTCCGGGTTAAGTGGGCATTGTGTCAAGAAGCAGTGCGGCTTGGTTGGGTTATGTTTCGGAGGACGCACGGCTCTCGACCTTCACCTCTCCCGAGTCCGTACAGAAGTTGCAGCGATGAGACAAGACTGTAACTAGCACTTGGATACCACTAAATTGGAGAGAAAAAGAGGGTAAAAAAAGGTAAAGACAGAGCTAGAAAAGTATATATCATACACTGCAGTTAAGGAACAACGGGAAAGTAATTCTGCTTTGAGAGTTGATAAACTTGTAAATTCACTTTTTAAAAAATGGCCCTTGAATGTTTTATAAACCTACTGAGAGCTCTTCTCATTCAGCATCGTTCACACCCTTTAAAGACTTAGCCTCACCCATCTCCTTAAGGATTAACATGAGGCCATGTACTAAACAACCAAAGACTTCAAGACTAAAGGCTGGTTCATACTACGTCTATCGACAGTTGTCGCAGTGACATCATGAACATTCTATTGTCATCTGGCATCAAACTTGTCGTTATGAAAAAGTATAAACACAAAAACTACAGGCTGTATGACATCAGCAGCCTGGTGGTCCAAAACAGTATAACTAGTGAATTTTAACACCAATAAACCCACCTGTTTAAAAATGAATTTGGTATGTCAATCTAGTTAACCAGGCAAGTAAAAGCAACGTTATCAACAATGTTATGAATAGTTTCCAGCTTGTTAGCTAGCTAACAAACATTAAGTTAGCTGGCTAGCCAGTTCAAATAATGACCATATCATATAGCTGACAACATCTTCACTTTTTCTCATTTGTCTTTCATTATTACAGGAAAATAAACTCACAACAAGATCATTATTTACAATATTTTTTTTTTACTTAGACATTGTCTCGTTGGCCTAACGTTATATCATAATTTGACTTTGGTGCAGGTCATGTTCTTCACATTACCATCTCTGGTAAACACATACAATATCAAATCAAATCAAAGTTTATTTGTCAAATTTACAGGATACAGAAGTTGTAGTGAAATGGTTACTTGCATAGTTCAGTCTTGTGATTAGACATGTAGCTAGCTAAACAAACAACCATAATCCCAACTCATAACCTCACTACCCTGCATTAATCTGCAGGTAGCTAACCAACCAGGTTCAATGTTAGCTTGCTAGTTAACATTGGGCAATAACTAGCAATGCAAATGGCTCTGAGATACAAATAATATTACTAGATAGACCATACACGTAATGTTAGCTAGCGAGCCAGCCAGCTAACGTTAGCTAGCTATCTAACAGTACAATTTAACTTGAAATGAAAATGACTTTCTGACAAAATTGGAAACATATAATATCTGAAAATGTAGCAAGCTAGACTATCTTACCAATTAACATGGATGGACGCTTCTCCCTCTCTGTCACAGATGCCATGGTTGCCGTTAGTTTGAAGATGTAATCCGGAGACAAGTGTTTTATACAACAGCCCTCTGCATCAGTGGAGGCTGCTGAGGAGAGGACGGCACATAATAATGGCTGGAATGGAGTCAATGGAATGGCATCAAAATATGTGTTTTCCATGTGGTTGATACCACTCCATTGATTCCATTCCAGACATTATTATGAGCCGTCCTCCTCTCAGCAGCCTCCACTGCTCTGCATATTTGCAATTAAACACCACCATTTTCTCCATGTCCTTAGCTATCATATTTTATTTCCACCAGGCTTCTCCACTTCCAGAAAGTGGAGAACAACACTTTTTCAGTTCTACTACGTGATATATATATAAAAAAAAAGCCACGTTAGAAACAATTACCTACACATACTGGCCAGCTCATGCAATTGACAGAAGTGTGCCACAGATCCGAACTCATCTCCCGCATTTGTCCAGCCCATCCATTATCTCAGCCGATCATGGATAGCGGGAAGGTTCCTGCCTTTTTCTGTGACTAAACCAACTAGGCTCGATATGTAATAATTGTATTTGTATGTACAGATTGCATACAAGTTTGTTATGAAGGCACATAAAAGTTCCCATGTTCCAGAAGACATTTCTGCCAAAAAAACTGATTTAGATTTTTTTGTAACGTTTGTTCAAGCGCCTCTTCCATGAGTCAACATACGCATAGTTTCCTGAAACGAGTCACAAATGCACTTAAGTATCAAAAGTGAAAGTATAAATAATTTCACATTCCTTATATTAAGCAAACCAGACGGCACGATTTTCTTGTTTTTTAAATTTAGGGATAGCCAGGGGCACACTCCAACACTATTTTACAAAATAAGCATTTGTTGTTTAGTGAGTCCTCCAGATCAGAGGCAGTAGGGATGCCCAGGGATAAAAACGTGAAATTGACAATGTTCCTGTCCTGCTAAGCATTCAAAAAAATACTTTTGGGTGTCAGGGAAAATGTATGGAGTAAAAAGTACATTATTTTCTTTAGGAATATGGTAAAATAAAAGTAGTGAAAAATATCAAAAGTAAAGTACAGAAACCCCCTAATAAATGACTTTAGGTGAACTTTAAAGTGTTTTTACTTAAGTGCTTTACATTGCTAATTGTGCAGAATTGTTTCCGTTTTGTGTGGCTGATTGGGCTACACAACGAGTCGATAAGCCGGCGACCAGTGCACCGGTGTTGTTTCGACGTGCCTGTGTAATGTAAACGCCGGGAGTCAGAAAGCAGTTGCAGCAGCAGAGTTTAATACTGAACCGATTCAAAAGAACAAACATGGGAAGCGTACTGAACGTGAGAGAAAACCAATAAAACCTAAGGACTGATGACAACTGAGGGCAAAATAAATTGGCAGTAATTAGGGTATTGATAAAGTCCATGTGTGCCTAATGATGGGAAGCAGGTGTGCGTAATGATGGTTGCCAGGTGTGCGTGATGATGGGTTGCCAGGACCAGTGGTTAGTTAACTGGCAACGTCGAGAGCTGGAGCAGGAGTAGACTTGACAGTCTGCTGTCCACTGAGAGGTGCTTCCTACTTGGCAGCTTCACGGTCATGTTGCAGTGGTAGAGAATGTTTTCCCTCCCATGATTTTATTTAAAGTAGGATAGCAGCCTACACAATAAATAACTAATACTGATAAGCATGCACACTGTGTATACCAAACAATCGGAACACATTCCAAATATTGAGTTGCAATTCGTTGGGGCATGGACTCTACAAGGTGTCAAAAGAGTTCCACAGGGCTGCTGGCCCAGGTTGACTCCAATGCTTCCCACAGTTGAATGAAGTTGGCTGGATGTTCTTTGGGTGGTGGACCATTCTTTATACACACGGAAACTGTTCAGCATGAAACATCCAGCAGTGTTGCAGTTCATGACACAAACCGGTGCACCAGGTACATACAGGTACTACCCTGTTCAAAGGCACTTCAATCTTTTGTCTTGCCCATTCACTCTCTGAATGGCACACATACACAATCCATGTCTCAATTGTTTCAAGGCTTAAACATCCTTCTTTAACCTTTCTCCTTTTCTTCATCTGCACTGAATGAAGTGGATTGAACAAGGGACATCAATAAGGGATCATAGGTTTCACCTGGATTCATCTGGTCAGTCTGTCATGGAAAAAGCAGGTGTTGTTAATGTTTGGTATACTCAGTGTAGATATTGCTTTGATACATACACACCAGTGGAGGTCGGTGCCGTTTAAGATCAGGGAGGATTAGTATTTTTATGAGCCTGACCTTTTATCTATTACAGCAGATGGGATAACCGTCATTCATATTCCATTCAACCAGCTCAATGTAACATCGATTGGTTTAGGCTACTACGTAATGCTCAAATTTCTCCTATACCCTTCATGAGGTTGCTACAACCTAGCCGATGAATGATAGTTTACGATGTAGGTGCACAGGTTGAGAGAAAATGCTGTAATCAAGGTGACGGACATGGTCACATTCAATACTGTCTTGCACAATGGTGCTTACGGTGTAATCAGTATTCCAACAGTTGCAAACAAGAGATTCTGTTGGACAAATTCAGGGATGTTTATCCACATTTCATCCCATTTTCATCCATTTAAGAAATGTGTTTTTAATCAAATTGGCGGAATGAATACACCCCTAATCACAAGCAAACACAATTCATTTTCATAGCAGCCACACACAAACAGCATGATCCCTTTGATCGTTGGATAATGTCTTCTCGCATCTACGAGCTCTACTCCTCTCACCCTTTCCCTTTGCTTGTGGACTTCAGTACACAACAGCTGTCTGTGACCAGGCGAAAAAACCTTTCCAAGCCAAACCTTCATATCATAATCGCTAACCGCTACACACAGCCTACATCGTTGTCACCGTACAAGCCTCCTAGGTTTTGTATTGAAGTCAATGTACCCAGAGGAGGATGAGAACCAGCTATCCTCCGGCTACAACATGGTGCTACCCTAAAGGGGGCTGTTGAGTCTACTGTAGACCTTTATTGCAAAACAATGTGTTTTAATCAATTATTTGGTGACCTGTCAATATACTGTATTTAGTATAGTTTTATTTAACTAAAAAGGATAACTTTTTAAATGTTTCACTACTGTCCAGCGCTACTGTAGCTACCTAGTAGCCAATATCAGGGTGACAGTCACAGTAAGCACATGCATACAACGCAGGATGCAACAGTACACCTATCATGAGAAGTCCAACCTCTTGCAGTACCAGTGGTGGCTGGTGGGAGAAGCTATAGGAGTATGGGCCCATTATAAAGTCTGGAATGGAATAAATGTAACAGTATCAAAACATATGGAAACCACATGTTTGCCTCCGTTCCATTTATTCCATTCCAGTCATTACAATAAGTGTCCTCCCATTGCTCCTTCCACCAGCCACCACTGTGCAATACATTAGCTCAAATGTATGGTAATTGCGTGGTAGTAAACAGAAAAGAAACACAGTTCAATCAAAACCTTCAGAGCGCTTTGGACACACACACTCATTTCCACATGCCCACTACTTTGCTTTCAACACACCCACTCCATTTCCACACGCCCACTACTTTGCTTTCAACACGCCCACTCCATTTCCACACGCCCACTACTTTGCTTTCAACACGCCCACTCCATTTCCACACGCCCACTACTTTGCTTTCAACACACCCACTCCATTTCCACACGCCCACTACTTTGCTTTCAACACACCCACTCCATTTCACACATTCACTACTTTCCTTTGGACACACCCACTTGCCCATACTCCATTCCTTTTGACACACCCACTTGTCCATACTCCTTTCCTTTTGACACACCCATTTGCTCATACTTAGGTCGCCATATTGGGATGCAGCGTCCCCCTTAGCCTCCATTCACTGTACACCTATACACCGGCTTACACACGGACACCTAATTTGCCACTCAAATCATTTGCCAAAAAAAAGCAAAATAAATGATGACTGAGATATCACACTATTGCAGATTATATGTAAAGACATGAATACTGTTAATAGAAATGTGAAGGTTATTTAAGGCAGGTTGATAATACATTTAACCTTCATTTTGTTGATTGGCATATCCTCAGTCCCCCATTAAGGATGGCCAGCAATGAAGTGGCGTAAGTAGTAATGCCTTTTTTTTTTAAAATACAGAATTAGCATATGACCATTCCTCCTCTTTTCTGCTTCATAGAAGCCCTCAAAGATCCACAGCAAAAGCTAAGAAAGCAACCACCTACAGATCTGTAGTGTAGGGCCATGTCGACACAATGTGTAGAGGTTGCACAATTTTAAGATGGTTGATTTGTTTCTGTTGGGTCATGAGCAACAACAACAAATCGAAACCAAAGCAATTCCCAGCTCATTGCACAGAGTTTTAATTCCCCACACGGGACAGTCATGCCGCACATTTAAAGACCACGAGGACAGGATCTGTGGTAAACATTGGTGTTCCTCGGGTCTAGTCATATCTCCCAATGCTATTGGATTTCAAGTTGTCTCTCATTAAATATGCCAGGGACGACAGAAGAGGATTTGAAAGTCAACTCTGTTTGTGCTCGCATCACAGAATGTTATTACCTTGAGTTACCTTGAAACAATCAACTGCATTTTGGCTTCATCTGCAAATGTATGCGTCCCCATGACATGTTTGCAACTCAACGTCCTCATTACACAATACTGTATTAGAAATGGCCAAGTCGTAAACTCAGGCGTCTAAAACGAATTTTGTGACATTCAATGGGCATCAGAAGTTTTCTCAGAGTTTTCCGTGAGATCACTTTCATCTGTCGTTTGGGAGAAGAAGGTGTATCACTTGAAAGAGAAACAAGGCTTACAAAGTGATTTTGTTTGTGTGTGTGTCTGCGTACCTGTGTGTGTGCGTGCGTTTATGTGTGTGTGTGTGTGTGTGTGTGTCGGAGAGACACATGGGCACATTCCGGCATCAATCTTTCATGAAGCATCTGGTCACAACAACAAACTCCCCTGAGCTGAGCTGATTCTCCACAGCCTGAACAGAGCACTACTCCCCCTGCTGGGCAGCAGAGGTACTATGAACCTACACATTTGCTACCCTTACCCTGAGTGACAGGGTTAGCAGCACAAACGCCCCCTCAGTCTTACATCATGAATTTTCATACACCCATTAGCCAGCCTTGCAGCTCTCTCCCCTGATAGCTACACAAAGAGGGTGATATATTTTAATTTAAACATCATAAACCCGTTGAGTGCTTAATTAACTTGAACCATCTTTAGGGGAAGGAAGCCAATTTCGAGAGGGTCGCACGAAGCTGATTCTAAATCAAACGGTTTTACATCCTCCATCCATTGGCCAGGCCTTTTCAGTTTCTGATTAACACAGGGAATTACTGTGTTGGTAAAATGCATATTCCCAGCCTCCAGGGAAATCACTATGCACATGCATAGAGCATGATTAGCAAAACTATTGTTTTTGTTTAACAATATCATTTAATGGGGTTTGAACAGACAGAACAGAGGGAGGTCCATTAATTTGACTTAATTTCCCCCAGTAGCTTTGTAATTTCAGAATGGTCCGTGCAAACACACCAAAAGAAAGCAGACACAATATCCTAAAAAGACATATCCCATTCAGAAATATGTATTTGAAAGGATCCTAAAAGTCATTCTTTTAGCAAGCATTTTCCAGCTATCGCCAAACAATAACTACAGTTGCAATGCACTGTCACATAGACATCCTCTGTATTTGGAAGAGTAGACATACATGCATTAGTTCCGGAGTGGCGCAGCGGTTTAAGGCACTGCATCTCAGTGCAAAAGGTGCCACTACATTCCCTGGTTTGAATCCAGGCTGCCCTATGGGAGTCCCATTGGACCAGCGTCGTCCAGGTTTGGCCGGGTAGGCCGCCATCGTAAATAATATTTTTTTTCTTAACTGACTTGCCTAGTTAAATAAAGGTTACATTTTAAAAAAGCTTTTTATTCTAGCCTAATGTTTGACTTACTGAATGTTCAAAAAATATGTATCTGTATTTGTATTCTGTTTCCTTAATATTTAACTATCTCTAATCTAGCCTTTTCAGTAACAGAGGCAATATATTTTCTTATTTTGTTCAAGTCCAAAAACATTAATGTATCTTCTTTTTACTATACACTGCATAGATCTATGACACAAGATGCATAGGGACTTTGCCAATCAGGCCCTAATTTGAAATTAAAACGAGCTCATGTGTGTACAAATCACAAGCTTTGGTGAATTTAAATGGGAATGATCTTTAATTAAGAGAGCAAGCCAAACATTTTCATTAGGCCTGCATGGAAATGAGCCCAGGGACCTGAGTGGTCTCTGGAGAGTCTCTCTACTCTGCTTCCCTCTCTCTGCTCTGTTCCAAGATACGGCTTTTGTCACAAATGAGGTTAAAACGCCTGGAGCCTGCTTCCCTCCCTCCCACTCTATTTCTCTCCCACATCTCCTTGCCCGCGTGTCTGGCTCCTATTGGGATCGAGGGGAGTGTAGGGGGAGGTGGGGGAGAGGGGGCCCCATGCCCCATCATCCCCCAGGAGCACTGCCCCCCAAACTGTGATCTTATCTCACATGATGTTAACAGATGTAGTCCCATTACAGACTCCATCTCTCTGTTCTCTGTAAAACCCTGAAGGCAAGGTGTCTGTTGCCTCTAAAAACAGGCCAGGATGAGTGTCAGATGCCCAGAGTGCTTGGTGATATAGCGTAGGTTAGTAAAGGGTTGTATGTATGTGTGACTGACAGAGCTCTCTCTCGCTCTCATTCTCTCGGGCTGTGTGCTCTAATTTAAGGTGTTCCTCTGTTCCATATTTGCTACAGGGAGGTAGAGGTTAGCCTGAGTAGGCCCATCTGAGCCCCTCTCTGCCCCTGGCCCCTCACACTGTCACCCCCAACATTGGGGAACGACAGGGGGGCAGGAAACTGAAGTTCATTCCCCTCCGCAGGCTGGCTGCACAACACGTTTGAGTTTGGGGGACATACCAAAGTACAATCTATTCCTGCTAATAGTGTCTCCTTTTACGTAAAAACCTTATAGTGGTTACAGTATGTTCTTTACAGTATAGCACACAGCAAAGACAACAGAGACTCATCTGTGGGTGATGCCTGCTTGACTGAATCTATATCTTACCCAGAGGCACCCTCACTCGGTCACGCTGAGGAACAAGGCATACACAATTAACAATCCAAAAGACGGAACGAAAGATGTATGTACCAGGCACCGTATTGCCGAAAGGCACACATAGGCGCTCACCCTTTTACGCCTCGTTAAGTTATACAGACAGAAGGGCTTGTGCCAAAAGCCACCCCAGTACACGTACACGCTGGCACGCACACACGCACACACGCACACACACTAAATCTCCCGATTATCTAAACCTGTTTGAAGTGGCACCTCAGCAGGTATATTTAGAGGGAAAACTCTTTCAATATTGACACATTATCCTGTGGGACAGGCTGGATCTACTTGACCTGGAGATTAACCACGACTGATGTCATTAGACAAATGGGATACATGCAGCATGCAAACCATAAGCCTCTGCGTGTGGTGCTGAGGTAAAGCAGCACAATGTAGCCAGTCTCAACCAATCGGAATTCTCAGCATCACATTGTCAGTAAAGTCAGTGAAGTTGAAGTCGCAACTATACAGAATCACAACGACTAAAGACAAATCTATTAAGTGATAACAACCTGCATGCTCCGATTGATGTGACGCAACAGGGTGCATTGCGTTCATCGACGTAGCTGTTTTGTTCACTGGTTGAAACTTTAATATGATCAGATAGAAACAGCTGGAGATCCTCCAGCCGTATCTGATTAAAGGCATGTGTTCCTCTCTTCTCATCAACGCAAACACAAATCAACAACTCCAGCAGCACGGTGTCTGTCTGTGCTCTGGGCTGTGTCGGGAATCAAGGCCCCAACATCTCTTCAGTAAAACAATCGCACACCACACGGCCCGTTTCTTCTCTGCCGGGAGAAACTGGAGGTTTCTCCAGCCACTCTGAACCATAAAAGAGACAAAGCTGTTTGAAGAAGTCTTGGCTCTCTCATCAGTCAAACTACTGCCCTTGGGAGGTTGTAGGAGAGAAAGAGACAGATGGGGCAAAAGAGAGTGATTGCGAGAGATCATAATGTAAGTAAGAGAAACAGCCTCTCTGTTGCCTACAAGTGAAAGAAACAGTACACACTGTCGGAGAGATTGAATGCTCGTCTGTTGAAATGAGGGCCTATAGAGAGGCTGGATCTTGGAGAGAGATGTGAATATAGCTGTTTTAATCTGACAACAGTGAGGGACACATGATACTGTTCATAGGAGTGGAGGAGTGGGTTTCGTAGCCTGCTGTCGGCCTCTCGTTCTCCCACAAAAGGTGCAAAGGAATGTTTTACTTTCTCCTAATGCTTACAATAGACATACTCTCTCGCTGAGTCCCTCTCAAAGGATGAAGACCAAAGCTGGTATCTTTTATTAAATACCGACGCAAAGACATCCTCGCTCAAACATGCACTCCTCCCCCCACTCCACATCTGAAATAGAGATGAATCGCGCTACGGCCTCCAAAGTAATCAAAAATGTATTTCCATATCTTGGTAATTGAATTGTGTACAAGCTGCAAGTTAATGAGGTCATCCTCTCCGCAGCAATGACAGGAAAGCGCAAATAATTATCTCTCAATTTTTCCTTATGTAGCAATTAATTTGAACCATTGGCAGTCGACCCCCCTTCCCCCTGTACTAGCCCCCCCTCTCCTCTCCCCTCCCTCGTGTTCCCCTGCCTGGGTGTGTGTGTGTGTGTGGTTGAGTGGGTCATGGTTAAGGCTGAGTGAGATTGACAGGGGATTGATGTGGCGGTGGTGCAAAGCCGTGCTGTGCGGTGCAGACAGGGGGAGGTAATCAAGGCCCTACAGCTGTTCTGGGGCTACGAGACTTCCAGGTGACTGTCACCTGAGATTTCACATGCTGGCACTGTTTCCCAGAGTGTTGGGGCACTGGAGGAGAGTAGCGCTGATCAGGCATCTGGCTCCAGGTGGCGTGTGTGTGTGTGTGTGTGTGTGTGTGTGTGTGTGTGTGTGTGTGTGTGTGTGTGTGTGTGTGTGTGTGTGTGTGTGTGTGTGTGTGTGTGTGTGTGTGTGTGTGTGTGTGTGTGTGTGTGTGTGGGATTGGGGAGGTTTTCAAATGCCAGCGTAGGAGATGGCAGGAGAAGATGGTCCGTCACTTGGGCACCCAGCCAGAACTGAGATACAAAGGAATAAGCCCTCAAAGCTGGGAGGGCGCCTGTCTGTTCCACGAGGGGTAACAGCACCCTACAGAGAACCTCTGTCTACTCTACTTCATTCTGGGATCAGTGGGAAACTGATATTGAAACACAGTACTAAATTATAGGATCTAGTGTGTATGTGTGTGTGTGTATGTACGTCTGTGTACATTTGTCCAGTTATCTATCTGTAAGGTTCATTATCATCCAAGGATTCTAAGCTGTCATTCTAGAGACATCATTAGGAGGAGGTAGAGGCAGCACACTGGGAGCCACTGTGTAGGGAAATTAGCTATGCTATTTAACCTGTCACTCATCCCACGTTTCCATAGCGCCAGTGATGGGCAAAAATAACAAAATACAATGAGAAAATACAGGTACAGGCCTCCCGAGTGGCGCAGAGTTCTAAGGCACTGCATCGCAGTGCTTGAGGTGTCACTACAGACCCAGGTTCGATCCGAGGCTGTGTCACAACAGGCTGTGACCGGGAGTCCCATAGGGAGGCACTCAATTGGCCCAGCGTTGTCCGGGTTAGGGGAGGGTTTGGCCGGGGGGGTTTTTACTTGGCTCATCATGCTCTAGCGACTCCTTGTGGCAGGCTGGGTGCCTGCAGGCTGACTTGCGGTCATCAGTTGAACAGTGCTTCCTCCTACACATTAGTGCAGCTGGCTTCTGGGTTAAGCGGGCAGGTGTTAAGAAGCGCGGTCATGTTTCGGAGGACGCGTGACTCAACCTTCACCTTGTAGCAATGAGACAAGATCGAGACAAGATCGTAATTGGATTGCAATTGGATATCACGAAATTGGGAAGAAAGAGGGGGTTAAATAAAAATAAATACAAATACAGTACCATTAAGATCAATGTATCAAAATAAACTACAAAATACTTGAATTTTGAAATGTATTTAATTAAAATACAAAAGAACATTTGCAAGTAGCCGGCTCGAACAGCAACAACATTTATGACGTTTGAGGTATGACCCAGATGCAGACAGAGTTGAAGAAACAAAAGTTTATTCCTAACAACAGCAGCGGGCAGTCTCAGGGTCAGGGCAGGCAGAACAGTCAAAACACAGGAAGGACTAGAAAACAGGAGCAAGAAACAGTCAGGAGCAGGGAAACAAACGCGGGTACGTTTTATGAACAAAAAGAACTGGCAACAGACAAACAGAGAACACAGGTACAAATACACAGGGGATAATTGGGAAGATGGACGACAAGTGGAGGGGGGTGGAGACAAGCACAAAGACAGGTGAAACAGATCAGGGTGTGACAACATTCTCAGTAACAGTACTGTTTCTGGGCGGAGCTCATTAGATTAATACTTATCAGGCTTTGTGATAACTTTTCCATGATTTCCATTTATAAATAATTGGGTGTTTGGATCAGCAATTTCATTTTGATCTATCAAATAACTGATGGACACAGTAATATTTCAGTAGTGAAATTAGGTTTATTGGATTAACAGAAAATGTGCAATATGCATCAAAACAAAATTAGACAGGTGCATAAATTTGGGCACCCCAATAGAAACATCACATCAATATTTAGTAGAGCCTCCTTTTGCTAAAATAACAGCCTCTAGATGCTTCCCATAGCCTCTAATGAGTGTCTGGATTCTGGATGAAGGTATTTTGGACCATTCCTCCTTACAAAACATCTCCAGTTCAGTTGATGGTTGTCGAGCATGGACAGCCCCGGCGTAACTTCAACTTTGTGACTGATTCTTCAACATTATTCCCAAGAATCTGCTGATATTGAGTGGAATCCATGTGACCCTCAACTTTAACAAGATTCCCATTACCGGCACTGGCCACACAGCCCCACAGCATGATGGAACCCCCACCAAATTTTACTGTGGGTAGCAAGTGTTTTTCTTGGAACGCTGTGTTCTTTTGCCGCCTTGCATAACGTCCTTTGTTATGACCAAATAACTCAACCTTTGTTTCATCAGTCCACAGCACCTTATTCCAAAATGAAGCTGGCTTGTCCAAATGTGCGTTTGCATACCTCAAGCGACTCTGTTTGTGGCGTGTGTGCAGGAAAGGCTTCTTCCGCATCACTTTCCCATACAGCTTCTCCTTGTGCAAAGTGCGCTGAATTGTTGAACGGTGCACAGTGACACCATCTGCAGCAAGATGATGTTGTAGGTCTTTGGAGGTGGTCTGTGGGCTGTTTTTGACCGTTCTCACCATCCTTCGCCTCTGCCTCTCCGACATTTTACTTGGCCTGCCACTTCTGGCCTTAACAAGAACTGTGCCTGTGGTCTTCCATTTCCTCACTATGTTCCTCACAGTGGACACTGACAGCTTAAATCTCTGCGATAGCTTTTTGTAGCCTTCCTCTAAACCATAATGTTGAACAATCTTTGTTTTCAGGTCATTTGAGAGTTGTTTTGAGGCCCCCATGTTGCCACTCTTCAGAGGAGAGTCAAAGAGAACAACAACGTGCATTTGGCCACCTTAAATACCTTTTCTCATGATTGGATGCACTTGTCTATGAAGTTCAAGGCTTAATGAGCTCACCAAACCAATTGTGTGTTCCAATTAATCAGTGCTAAGTAGTTACAGGTATTCAAATCAACAGAATGACAAGGGTGCCCACATTTTTGCATAGCCTATTTTTCACATCTGATTTAATTTCATACAACTTAATATTGCTACACTAAAAGTCTTTGTCTGGCCAATACCCCCAGTACTCAGCTTTTATTAGAAAATGAATGGCATGCCACTGTGATCATTTTCTGTGACGACAGAGTAAATTATTATGCAGCCTCGGAGGGGTGCCCAAACTTTTTCATACGACTGTACATTTATATTTAGCTCATTTAGCAGAAACATTTAGCAGACTTCTGATACCAATGCAGGGTGAACCACACACGTTTTGTTATAGAAAACTATTCAGTATTTAGAAAATACAAATTACAAAATACTCAGAAGTAATTCATTAAAAAACCTATTTCAAATACATGTAAACATAAATACTGCCCGTCTCTGCGTAGCGCCAGATTAACAGGGAGATCACCTTCAGTCAGCTCAAAGTGGATGTCAGAGCTGGTCTCTCCACTGACGCCTTCTCTCTGCTTTTCAGAGGGCCCTCCACACTGCCGCAGGGGAACCTAACAGACACGCTACTGAGCATCCAGAGAATACTGAGTTAATAAGCTTTGTAGTCTGCTCACCAGCATATGTGTCAGCAATTGAGATCATGCAAGAGGGGGTAGGACTTACCTAACCTCTAACTTTAATTGCATCCTTTGCCTTATCAGTTTTATATGCTATGTGTCGGAGGGAAGGCCCCTGACACAACAACTTAATGACCTATGGCCCTGGTATAAAGTGACACCTTGTGTTTCCCTCACGTCCTCCATTAGGGATAATAAGTCCCCCATTTGTTCTTATTGACAGTGAAAATTACCTTCATTATCCCCTTCTTCCTCATTGTCCTCCATTCACAGTGAGGTAGCAAGTGCCAATCTACTGAAAGTAGCTAGCTAGTGTAACCTTTCACCTTTCCCCTCTGACAACTCCTGCTCCTCTCCCTCAGCATGCTGACAAACCACCCCAAAAAACATGAATTATTCAGCTCCAAAATGAAGCCTTTTTAATGCGAGAGCGTAGTGAACAAAAAGGAAATGTGTTCTCGTCCTCTGAATTAAATGACAGACTGAATAAGATTACAGCAGGTCTGTTTTAACGCTATACCATTGCCATCCCAACCAATTTACCTGCTTGACAAACACAGGGGAAGGGGCGGCATGGGGTGGATAGCTGTAATGCAGAAATGTGGCATTCATCTGACCACGTAAACAGGAACCTTGTTATTTGTGTTCATTTAGATGTGGTGGGTTTAATGTAAAATGACAGCCCCCGAAGCCAGCTCATGACAATAAACTCTGTTTATATATTCCCCCCAATCTGAGGGAATGAGAAGTCCCCCTCTGCTCTCTAACTACCATCCACCTCGCCTCATCCATAAAAGATAACCTATCCCGTGCAATGCAAATTGGTACGTTTGTAATAAGGATAGGGAGATGCAAACAAGCAGTATACAGTAAAGCCCGACAGACATCCAGCATGGTGCAGTGTGAAGATGTTTGTGTTGGCAGATTCACAAAGTTTATCAAATGGAGCTTGTTCTTCTTAGACCGGAATCTGCAAGGTTCATCAGTTCAGATCACTATAATACGGAACGTTTCAAACAATGCCATCAACTTGAAAGTGTTTTCATGTTAGATTTAGTGAAGCTAAAAACAGTGAGGATGTGTGAATTTCTGTGAATGTGAATATCAAATTTGCACAAAGCAGGTATAATTGAGCCGATTCCACAAGGTTCATGCAGCATGACGAATAGACAACAGCCTGTAAAGAGGAGATCAAAGACACAACTATTATTTTTTCCCCTAAGGCCCCAGGGCAGTGACATTGCCCAGTGTAGGGTGCTGTTTTTTTTATAGATGGGGTGTTAAATGGGTGTCCTGACTCTATGTGGTCACTAAAGATCCCATGACACTTATTGTAAGAATAGGGTCTTAACCCCCTGGTGTCCTGGCTAATTTCCCAATCTGGATATCATACCATCATGGCCACCTAATCATCCCCAGGCTCATTCCTATCCCCTGTAACTATTCCCCGGGTGGTTGCTGTAAATGAAAATGTGTTCTCAGTCAAATTACGTGGTAAAATAAGGGTTAAATACATGCAAATTATCGTTATTCAGAAACCGAAGATGTCAATATGCAGTCATGTCATGACGAAGCACTGTTTAAACCTGGTACTAAAATGAATCCTTTGTCCTGATTCTGCCCACATTTTCAGACAGGTGAAGATGATTAAAAGACGCTTTGTGATCTGATTGTGATCTGAAATGTGATCAGATCTTCCTGACCACCTCTGGAGAGGGTCTGGCACACATTGTGTCTGGATATTTGAAAAGTGTCCTGTAGATGGACCTGGACAGTGAAACCATTTAAATCATCATTATCCTGCCTTTCAAAATACTTGACAGGTGGCACCCGTTGACCTATGTCTTATGGCATCAATATTTGTTTTAAAATGAAAACTAAATATTATTTTGGAAAAAAATAATATTTGCATACTGGGTGGGACCAGGACATCTGTTCACAATGTGGACACTTGTGTAGACATATTTCTGAAAATGTGTCCACAATCAGAATGTGGACAAGATCAAGACAAAGGACGCATATTAGCGCAAGTTATAAACCCGCTTGAAAGACAACATATGAATGGCATGTGATGGCCCATGTTATGTCATGTGTTTCTCGCCGGCCCAAATGTCATATTATCACGTCACTCAGGCTGCGTTTACACGGGCAGCCCAATTCTGATCTTTTTTCTCTCTAATTGGTCTTTGGACTAATCATGTCAGATCATTTCACATCAGATCTTTTTTCGTGAAACAAATATCAGAATTCGGATGCCTGTGTAAACACAGCCTAAATGTGCCTGAAGCTGGGACCCCTGTGTGACCCTAAAGATGCGTCCCAGGGAAAACCCACCTGACACCTCCCAGGGAAAACGCCATTACTGCTGACACCAGGGACATCCTATACCATCGTGGTGATGGATGATCAGCATTTGGCAGACTGTGGCACAATCTGAGGATGGTGTTCTGACTATATGCTCTGTTTTAGCCATTGGCTGGCAATCTTCAATTAACTTCGCTCTAGGAGTCAGCTTGTAAGAATTCCTTTTTCTTTTAGCGTGAGACAGGGTAGATCGAGTTATGTCTTTAACTGTCTGGTCTCGCCTCTTTTTCAGTTTGGGATTCACGAAGAGAGAAGTAGGGGTTAGGCTACTCATTGACACACAGTGGGAAAGGTCGGTGAGACGTTAAGGGAAGTCGTGTTGTGGGGGGGGGGGGGATGAGCATCATCCTTCAGCTAGCCCCGTGAGCTCAGTGCTGAGGTGAAAGTGTTTACATGATGTAATCAAGAATAAATGAAGGTACATGGTATGTTCGTGAAGTCAGGGGGTTCGACGAGGCAATTCAGCTGATGTCTTATCACATGGGCCAATTTATTCCACAGTCTACTCTTGGGGAAAGAAACAGGCTAGTCTAGGCTAACCGGAGGGCTAGGCGTGTGTGGGCTGGCAGAGTGAGACTGAGACATCATTTGTCTTCCATTTCATGTTCTGTCCATCAAGACGTGGACTTCTCTTCATCTGTGTATCATTATTTTACACCGCCTGTCACGCTTATTATCCTTTGCTGTCCTTAGCATCAGCATACAGATGGAGATAATTGGCAGAGATAGTAGGGCAGGCTAATGGCTAAGCTAATGTGCGTGAGCGAAACGAACGGCCCGATGAAACGACGCCTTGCGTGATGGGAGGTGACAAGACAAGGTGACGAGGGAACTTTGGGAACATTTTTGTTCACTGTCGTGTCAGACACAGCTAATGACTCCCCCTCTGTAAATGTGCGTATATATGCCTTTGGTTGCAATGAAATGGACCAGGACATTGCTTTAAGTTGCACACGGTGGATTGTCCAAAGGAGAGGAGGAGTCTTAGGACTTTAATTGGTTGCGCTAAACTCACACGTAGGTTATGGCACTGATTGTTTTTATTTTTGTTTCAGCTCTGTACTATGCCTGCTTAAAAAAAAATATATATATATATATATATATATATATATATATATATATATATATATATATATATATATATATTATTTCAACTGTTGATTTAAGCATGCTGTGTTTTCATCAGCCAGCGGTAGGACCACTATCCACTCTCAGCATACTTGATCCTGATATTCATCATCATGTGGCATTAATGTGAGCCGCCCCAGAAAAGTGTTGTTAGCGTTGTTCTGCTATATGGGGCGAGAGGTAGCCTGTGTGGTTAAGAGCTTTTGGCCAGTAATCAAAAGGTCACTGCTTTGAATCCCCATGCCGGCAAGGTGAAAAAATTCTGCCCTTGAGCAAGGCAGTTAAACCCCAACAACAACTGCTCCCCGGGAGCCGATGAAGCACCTCTCTAATTTAGAGGTGTTGTGTTAAAGGCAGAATACTCATTTAGGTTGAATGCATCCAGTTATACAATTGACTAGATATCCCTTTCCCAATAAAAAAAATATACCTAAACGGAATGGAGCTAGAGAGCAACTCCACTCAACAGAAAGTCTAAGGACTCGTTTTTAACGTTTTTTTTATATAAATAATGGCTAGCTGAACTTTATGATTTGACAAGAGATTTAAAAAAAAGACTTGAGTGTGATTTAGATACTGTACGAAGCTCCTGTCTTACCTCGGAACTCACCTAAAAGGGAAAAGGAGCGCCTCGTGGTTATCTCTTGACAACACTAACTGAGTCAGAGCTGTACGGCGGTTCACATGGGCTGCCAGAGGAGAGCCATTAGGTTCCTCCAGGCCTGGAGAGAGTAGGTGTTGGAAATTATAGGTGACACAGAACATAATTACCCTTCACTGACGAACCGACCTACGAGAACCTAGATCACCGGCTTCCTGGAGAGGCGATTCATCCATGTGAAAATAATAGAATCTAGTCATTCTGTTTTCATGGAAACGTCTTTCTACCAAAGACGTACAAAAGCAGTGAAACAAAAGATGGACCTTACAGATAACTGACTCATGTGGGACCGTCTGTGTTTTGATTGGTGATCCTGACAAAAGCGAAAGTGACTGTAAGAAATGATTGCTCAAGTTAACGGTAGGTTGTGGATTTACTGTTTCAAAGTAATTGACTAAATCTAAAAATAATGAAAGGTTTGAATGGCTATTGAGTGTAGCTACAGAGAACAGAACAGAAGCCTCTGCTCTAGAGAGGTGTGAAGTCAATAGGATTACATAGAACTAATTATTCTCGTACAGAGCCTTCAGGGCGCGCTAACTCCACAGTGACTTGGCCCGCAGATCCATCAATCTGGTTTAAGCGTCGCTTGAATGAAGGAAACAGTGCACGCCACCTCTATCACTCTCTCACTCGCTCTCTCTCTCTCTCTCTCTCTCTCTCTCTCTCTCTCTCTCTCTCTCTCTCTCTCTCTCTCTCTCTCTCTCTCTCTCTCTCTCTCTCTCTCTCTCTCTCTCTCTCTCAATGTTTAATTCAGTAGATCAGTAGACTTTATTGACATGGCAACTTACATGACTTACAGTACATTGTCAAAGTATACAAATAACAAAAACGGTAGTACCAACCGCAATGATAATAGTAGCAGTTGAAACAATATTAATGAGAATAATAATACATGAAAGCAACAGTAGTAGACTAGTCTCAAACTGACTGAGAAGCCACATGACATGATATGAAACTGCTTTTCACTGGCTGTCCCTCAGGTTCTGGCAGGAGGACACATCCTTGGTTACCAAAACTGCACATTTTGGCTTTTCACCCAATAAATATCCAGTTTAAAATTATTTGTATCAGTCACAGGGATCAGATAGTGTGCCACCATGTACTGTCTGTTTAGAGCCAAATAGCATTGACGTTTACATATATTTTTTTGTGGTATCTTTCCAATAGGTGATGTATTTTTATTTTTTGCTGTGTGATGATTTGGTTGGGCCAGATTTTCTGTCTGCTGTCCTGAGGCTCCATGGGGTTGGTTTGGGTTGGTGAACTGAGCCTCAGAACCAGCTGGCTGAAGGGACTCTTCTCTTGTTTCATCTCTTGACATTGTAGGGCTGTGTGATGGAATGTTTTGGGATCACTTGTTTTTAGATGGTCGCAAGATTTGATGGCTCTTTTTTTTCTATTTGAATAAGGAGTGGGTTTTGGCCCAATTCTGCTCTACATGCATTATTTAGAGTTTTTCTTTGCACTTGCAATACAGTCTGGCAAAACTTTGCATGCAGTATTTCGATTGGATGTTTGTCCCATTTGGTGAATTCATTACTAGAGAGCGGACCCCATACTTCGCTGCCATATAGAGCAATTGTTTCTATAACTGATTGGATTTTTTTTTGTGGCAGATTCTAATTAGAATTTTGATTTGAATGTTCCTTTTAATGGCATAGAATGCTCTTCTTGCTTTGTCTCTCAGCTTGTTCACAGCCATGTGGAAGCTACCTGTGTTGCTGATGTTTAGTCCTAGATACGTGTAAGTTTCGGTGTGTTCTAATAGAACTGTGTCCAAATAGAATTTATATTTATGATCCTGATCTGGAATATGATTATATTATTTTTTTAGGTTAACGGTCAGAGCCCAGGTTTGACAGAACCTGTGCAGATGATCTAGGTGCTGCTTTAACCCTTCTTACGTGGGAGACAGCAGAACCAGGTCATCTGTCTACAGCAGACCCTCCTTAGTGGGAGACAGCAGCACCAGGTCATCTGTCTACAGCAGACCCTTCTTAGTGGGAGACAGTAGCACCAGGTCATCTGTCTACAGCAGACCCTCCTTAGTGGGAGACAGTAGCACCAGGTCATATGTCTACAGCAGACCCTCCTTAGTGGGAGACCGCAGCACCAGGTCATATGTCTACAGCAGACCCTCCTTAGTGGGAGACAGCAGCACCAGGTCATCTGTCTACAGCAGACCCTCCTTAGTGGGAGACAGCAGCACCAGGTCATCTGTCTACAGCAGACCCTCCTTAGTGGGAGACAGCAGCACCAGGTCATCTGTCTACAGCAGATCCTCCTTAGTGGGAGACAGTAGCACCAGGTCATCTGTCTACAGCAGACCCTCCTTAGTGGGAGACAGCAGCACCAGGTCATCTGTCTACAGCAGACCCTCCTTAGTGGGAGACAGCAGCACCAGGTCATCTGTCTACAGCAGACCCTCCTTAGTGGGAGACAGCAGCACCAGGTCATCTGTCTACAGCAGACCCTCCTTAGTGGGAGACAGCAGCACCAGGTCATCTGTCTGCAGCAGACCCTGCTTAGTGGGAGACAGCAGCACCAGGTCATCTGTCTACAGCAGACCCTCCTTAGTGGGAGACAGCAGCACCAGGTCATCTGTCTACAGCAGACCCTCCTTAGTGGGAGACAGTAGCACCAGGTCATCTGTCTACAGCAGACCCTCCTTAGTGGGAGACAGCAGCACCAGGTCATCTGTCTACAGCAGACCCTCCTTAGTGGGAGACAGCAGCACCAGGTCATCTGTCTACAGCAGACCCTCCTTAGTGGGAGACAGCAGCACCAGGTCATCTGTCTACAGCAGACCCTCCTTAGTGGGAGACAGCAGCACCAGGTCATCTGTCTGCAGCAGACCCTGCTTAGTGGGGACAGCAGCACCAGGTCATCTGTCTACAGCAGACCCTCCTTAGTGGGAGACAGCAGCACCAGGTCATCTGTCTACAGCAGACCCTCCTTAGTGGGAGACAGTAGCACCAGGTCATCTGTCTACAGCAGACCCTCCTTAGTGGGAGACAGCAGCACCAGGTCATCTGTCTACAGCAGACCCTCCTTAGTGGGAGACAGCAGCACCAGGTCATCTGTCTACAGCAGACCCTCCTTAGTGGGAGACAGCAGCACCAGGTCATCTGCGCACAGCAGACACTTGATTTCAGTGTTGTGTAGGGTGAGACCAGGTGCTGCAGATTTGTCTAATGTTTTTTTCCAATTCATTCATGTAGATGTTAAATAGTGTTGGACTTATTGGGCAGCCCTGTTTCACTCCAAGTCCCTGAGAGAAGAAGTCTGTTTGCTTGTTGCCAATTTTAACTGCACATTTTTTTTTTGTGTACATTGATTTAATAACATCATGTGTTTACTCTCCAATACCACTTTCTATTAGTTTCTAAAAAATACCTTTCATGCCAAATTGAATCAAATGCTTTCTTGAAGTCTACAAAACACGAGTAGATTGTGCCTTTGTTTTGGTTTACTTGTTTGTCAATTAGAGTGTGTAGGGTTTAAATGTGGTCTGTTGTACCATCATTTTTTTACAAATCCAATCTGGCTTCTGCTCAGGACGTTGTGTTCATCAACGTAATAACGTAGTCTGCTATTTATGATACTGCAGAGAATTTCCCCCAAGTTGCTTTAACCCAAATGAACCCAAATTAATTCCACTGTAATTATTTGGGTCAAATTTGTCTCAATTTTTTATAGATTGATGTGATCAATCCTTGGTTCCAAATATCAGGGAAAATACCTGCAGTGAGGATAATGTTGAAGAGTTTGAGTACAGTCTATTTGAATTTGTGGTCTGTATATTTGACAATTTAATTTAAATGGAGAGTGCATAGTTTTTCCGATAATTCTTCATCTGTAATTGAGGTATCCACAGGATTCTGATAGTCTTTGACTGCTGATTCAAGGATTTGTCATTTTTCTTGTATATCTTTTTGTTCCGGGCTCTTTGTTATATTTCTGTAGAGGTTTACAAAGTGATTTCGCCGCATATCCCCATTTTTGATAGCCAATTCCTCATGATGAGGCTCATTTAATTTATTCCAATTCTCCCAGAAGTGGTTTGATTCTATGGATTCCTCAATTCCATCCAGCTGATTTCTAATGTGCGTTTCCTTTTTTGTTCTTCGGGTGTGTTTGTATTTCTTCCGTGTTTCCTCATTTTGGAGGCGTATATTTTTGTTGTCTGGTTCTATGTGTTTTTGATTAGAAATTTGACTTTCTTAGATTTCTGCAATCATTATCAAACCATCTTTCATTATATTTTATTTCTAGTTTGCTCTTATGTTTCTTTAGATTAGGTGGCTAATTTGTCAAATATAAAGTTTATGTTCCAAAAGGACAAATTTACACCTTCATTGTTGTAGGAGAAAGTTGACACTGACTCAACTCCAGCCACTTTAAACAATGCTACCTTATATAATGTTACTTACCCTACATTATTCATCTCATATGCATACGTATATACTGTACTCTATATCATCGACTGTATTCTTATGTAATACATGTATCACTAGCCACTTTAACTATGCCACTTTGTTTACATACTCATCTCATATGTATATACTGTACTCGATACCATCTACTGTATCTTGCCTATGCTGCTCTGTACCATCACTCATTCATATATCCTTATGTACATATTCTTTATCCCCTTACACTGTGTACAAGACAGTAGTTTTGGAATTGTTAGTTAGATTACTTGTTATTACTGCATTGTCGGAACTAGAAGCACAAGCATTTCGCTACACTCGCATTAACATCTGCTAACCATGTGTATGTGACAAATAAAATTTGATTTGATTTTGATTTGATTTGAGATTGTATTTTTTTGGCTACTAAATTGCTTTTTGGTAGATTCCTGTACTGTTTGCACTCCATCTATATAAGACTGTTTAGTACCATGTAATGTATTGGGCTGTGATGCTTCTTGGCTGGGTTCCGCTCCTCTCAGATACACTCTGATTTTACTGTGGTCTGAAAGAGGTGTTAGTGGGCTGACTGTGAAGGCTCTGAGAGACTCTGGGATTAGGTTGGTGAGGAAGTTGTCTACAGTACTTACCTACCAAAAGAGTACCCTATAAGCCTACCATTGACGATGTACAGACCCAGTGTTTCGACAGAGTTTCAGGAGCTGTGCTCCGTTTTCATTTTTCACTTTGTCATAGTTGTTTCTGGGGAGGTATGTGGGGAGGGAAAAGTTGTTGCTTCCCGGTAGGTGTTTGTCCCCATGAATGTTAATAGCGTAACATTCTTCTGGTGGTCTAGCATTGCTCCGCTGTTTGTCGGTGAAGAGGTCGGGCTGCGGTTTAAAGCAACTTCCTTTGTAGAGGTCTGCAAAAAGGGTTTCTGGCCTCCCCCTTTGTAGTTGCTGTTTAAGAGCTTTCCTTATGTCAGTTTTGGCCTCTGGATGGTAGAGAATGGACTCGGTGCTGAGGGGAGTGGGGACATGGTGCCTTTGGGCTTTGCTACTGCTGCTGTTGCTGCTGCACTGTTCTGCTGCTGCTGCACCATTGCCATGGCAACTGTTTTTGTTTGTCTGCTGCTGTTGCTAGCTAGCTCTGATGTAGCTAAAAAAAACAGCAAAAAGAGTGAAAAATCTTGGCAAGGATGGGGACTGTCTCGCTGTACAGGTGAACATGGTCATAGAGACAGTCCAGATCGAGGGTGGGATGGTGGGCCAGGTCCACATTGGGTCGTAGGGCACAGTTACTGGAGAGGCTGGCGTTTATTCTTTGGATTGTGGCAGGGCTGACATCACTCCCGTAGTGAAGTCACCACCCTCTCCCGCTGAGGGCGCAGGTGTATGATTTCGGTGTGTATGATTACATGGCTTGGTGACTCGAGCTGGGCCTTATCAAGCAGCTCCATGGCACTCTGCGTTGTTGGGCACCACACCTTTCTCCTTTTGTGTCCAGGGAAAAGTTTCTTCTCCTGAACAAACTTCCTGACGATGTCAGACAGTGTTTCTTCTGGAGTGGAGGGGGTAGAGTAGGAGCTGGGGTGTGGCTGGTCTGTGCAGGTGCCACTGTCAGTGGGAGACTGTTCTGTGGGCTGGGGGGGAGGCGTGCAGCAGGCAGGGCTGAGGAAGCCTGGCTGGTTGAGGTGGGCTCCTCTGCTGTGTGAGGCCAGTTTACAGAGTGGTGATCTAGCTGCTCCTGCAGCTTGTCCTCTGTTCTCTTTCTCTCCTGCAGCTCCTCTCTTAGTGTGGTCAGCTCCTTATTACTGCTCTGCCTGGATTTTTGGAGCTCTCTCACCTCCTTTGCTAGATCAGCCAGCTCTCTCTTGAGTCCCACTCTCTCTCTTAATGAACCTCTTTCAGCTGTTTTGCAAGACTGCTGTACGGCTCTGTCCGCACCTTGGTTATTAGCTCCTCCAAGGTGTGGATGTCTGGTTGCTGTTTGCTCACGCTCTCCCTCAGCAGGATAACCTCCCCCCACCAGTTTGGTGAACTCATCCCTCATGGCAGCCATGGTGGTAAGGAGGGCCTGAGCCTGCTTTGCACTGAGGGTGGTCACTCTCCTCCTGGGGTGGGAAGAGAGGTGCTGGATGTGCCCTTTTGGGTGGGGAAAGTAGGGATGAGGGTGGTGCTGGTGGAGTCTGTCTTGTGGGAGGTGGGGTCCTTCTCTCTCTCTCTGCTCTCTCCTTTTAATGGTCTGAAAGTCTGTTCCAAACAGCCTAAGATTACCTTGCACCATGAGAGTCCCAGTCTTGTAGAGGTTGATTGTTATCATGGTGCTGTCAGGGTCATCTTTCTCTTTGACTTTCAGCTTCCACCCACTACAGATTCCCTCTTTCTGTATGGATGGGTGAGAGCAGACTGCTGAGCCCCATGCATTTGGTTGGTCAGTGAGAAAGATGAGTTTACTCACCGTTTTTGTAGAGGGTTTGCAAAAAGGGTTTCTGGCCTCCCCTTTTGTCGTTGCTGTTTAAGAGCTTTCCTCGTTGTGTCATTTTTTGGCCTCTGGAGGGTAAAGAATGGACTCAGCGCTGTGGGGGAGTGGGGACATGGTGCCTGTGGGCTCTGCTACTGCTGCTGCTGCTCTGCTGCACTATTGCTATGGCAACCATTTTTGTTTGTCTGCTGCTGTTGCTTGAAATAATGGATTGAAAAATCTTCACACAACAAAAACAGAAGATATGTTTTAACGTTAGAGTCCGTACTCCTTTTCGGTTTACTCACGCAGTTTGGTCGTTTGACCTAGTTGTATTAACTCCCCTTGCTAGGTTATTTTAAGCTAAATTCTTCTGGCTCCCATTTTTGTCTCTCTCTCTCCCATTTTTGTCTCTCTCTCTCTCCCATTTTTGCCTCTCTCTCTCCCTCCCTCTCCTCTCTCTTTCTCTCTCTCCCCTCTCCCTCCTCGCCCTGTCTATATTTCTATTTCTGTTTCTCTCTCTGTCTCTGTCTCTCTCTCTTTCTTTCTCTCTCTCTCACTCTCTCTCTTTCTCTCTCTCCCTCTCTCTCTGTATCCTTGCAACTTGGAGAGAGAGAGACATAAAGGGCTTGAGGCGTTGGGAGGCTGTTGGCCTGCCCCGAGAGACGGGGAGCCCATCTGTTCCTCTGTGTTCCTGAACTTTAACTACCACAATGCTCCGCTCTGCCTGACCCTCCACAGAGAGACCCTCTACACACACACAAACACACACGGCAGATGGAGCGCTGTGCTGCCTCCACACTCTCCACATACGCAGCCATGATGTTTGTTTAAGACATTTAATTAATATCCCCAAACGCCTCAATCGGGACCAAGACCCTACTGTCTTCCTCTTCTTCCCTGTGTTCCCGCTCTACTCACCCCCCCCCTCTCCTTCCCTGCCTTTTCATCTCCCCCTTTCTCTCCCTCTCTCTCTCTTTCTCTGTCTCCCTCCCACTCACTCTCCCTCTGTCTGTCTCCGCTCAGTCTGATTGGCAGTATTAGCAATGGGGGTGATTATTATACATGAAGGACAGGGTAACAGTGCCCAGGAGTCATGTGTAAATGAAAAGGCTCCATGCAGTTCTCATCAAGGAGTGATGTGTTAACCATAGCAACTCCTCCAGAGGAACAGTGGATCTCTGGGCCTCTCTAAGAAGTCGCCCTCTTTTTGAAAGCGCATTATCCAACACTCTTCTGACCCTATATGCCCTCCTTTCACTCAACATACCCCTCTGGTATGAACACTGTGGGATCTGTGACTAAACACCCTATATGACTGAGCATGGCAACATGACATGAGGGTCCACCCTTAGGCGATACAAGGCCAGACGACTTCTCACAATTAGTGGGTTTTATTTTAAAGGCCAATTTAGACCGTGACTTGTTTTTCCGTCTTTTATTTACCAAAGGCAGGGAAGCAATCCTAGAGTCATCAGCAGTCTCATGTTATCCTGGGGTTTTAGGCCAGAGGGGGACACTGTCATTTAGACGTTCAGACAGGCGCACACGCCTCGCCTCGCGCCAAACCTGCAGTGCTTTCTAGCTGGGTGTGATGCTCTGAGTGGGCTAATATGGGAGCATTCCTAAGAACGGAAAAGGTCAGGATCTGAGTCACGGTTGGTTTTTTACTTAGATTGCCGCCTCTTCAAGACTATAAATTGGGTTGAAAGCCTAACAGGCGTTTAGGCTTAGAGTAGCGTAGAACTGCATGCATGCAACTATGGTCTTTTTGGTAGGTATTGAAGATTCTTTGGTTTTAACATCGAGCAGATTTTTTTGAAGAATACAAAAACCAAATGAAATGCTGAAACCATTTGATTGTACTGATTGTAGTGTATGTGTTGTTTATTACATGTCTTACCGTAACACAAGGTTCATTTGAGCGCCGTCTCCTGTGCCACTTGTTTTCTCCGCGTTGCAATCGTGATATCTGCGTCTCCCAGTATGTAGGGCAGATCAGTCAAGCAGAGAATATACCGTTGCATCTCTTTCTAGGATGATCAAATTCCAACGGCTATTTCTCTTGGTGCCTATTCCCTCCCAACTCCATGTGCACACTTCCCAGCTGGCTGGAAAAGCCCAATCTGTTGGCATGTCTTCGTCCACTACTCTGACCTTCCCACGCGTACCTGTGTGAAAATAAGCCCTGAGCTGACCGTCACATGGCAATAGTAATGGCGGATCTTAGACAAACAGGAATAAATGAGGAGAATTACATTCATTATTCTGATAGCGAGTGCAACCTTCAGTCTGTAAATAGCAGCCTTCACCAATTATATGCCAAGAGGCGAGAGTCTGGGCCAGAACGGGCTGAGATATGGACTTCCCCATTTAACTAAATGCCTGGATACTATGTCCTATTAGATGAACTGAAGTGTGTGTGTGGTGGTGGGGGGGGGGTCAGTGATGACTATGGACCCATTTGACCCATTCACTGTTTAAAAAAAAAAAAAACAGAGAAACTACACCAGAACAAACAGGAACTACAGAACAACAGCCTTTTTAATGAGTGAGTCGGATATTTAGAGCGGCTGTATCCAGGCCGAGGCTGTGAAAAGCCATACAGCATGTAGGTGTCCCTACTTATGAATGCGTAATATATCACCCAGTTAGCGAGGAGTTACGTATTCACCGTCAAGTCAGAGCATATCCTTTTCATCCTCCAAATTGGAAAAAGCCCAGCCAAGTCACTGTGAGCAGCGGAGATGAGAGAGTTAAATCTCTTGGCTCTATGCGATTTCCCCCCACAGACACCTAGTACGGGGCATCCATCCCGCCTGTTTCATGTACCACTGTACCACAGAGGACAGGGAGGAGTGGGAAAATATTTCAGAGGGGGGAAAAACAACAACAAAGGACTATAAATCCCTTGATGCAATAGTAAAACATAGGCTTTGGTTGAAATCAACGTCCTGACCCATCAATATTATCATCTATTATGAACATCTGATTTGTCCAAGATGCTGTTCTCTTTACATCGAAGCATATGTAATAGAGAGTCAGTTGTCACAGTGCCACTGTGGCCCTGAAAGCTTAGTAGCTTTACAAGGCCCTTAGAGAGGGGTTTAGGACGGTCGCCAAAGCTGCAGCTTACACAAATGAAACACAGCAACTCCACAGATGAACACATATTTGGGCAGCCCACTCCTCGCTGCGACTCATCAGACATCACCATCAACATAAAGAGAACACGGCATGAGCAACTCCAACCTGTCGTGAGCATATGCACAACAGGCTCATTTGACTTGCAAACACGACAAGCATGGGTTTTTGCCACCACAGATATAGTTTAGTATCTGGTGATTGAGGTGAAGGGTACATAACATGTTCCTCTCTCTGCACTAGGCTTGTATCCCCCAGGCCTGCTTTATTCAAATCAGCTTGATTTGACTACAATTACTGTAACATCCAAATTAAAATTTCCCATATGCCAAAACATACCTCCAACATGATGCATTGTTTGTCATGTAAATGTGTTCTTGTTTTGTTTTATTCAAGCCTCCAAAATATTTTGCTCGATAATGTAGAGTCATTGTGATGAACAAAGTAAACATTCTATTTGAGAGTTGTTTTTTCTTTACAATATATTGATATACATATATATATATACACACACACACCTTTAGAGCCATAAACACAGTGTGATCTAAAATTGTAACATTGACAGAGCTTTTACAGTTTTTCCTCAATCACTAAATTAAGATGGTGATTTAGAATGGGGTGATTTATAATGGGGTGATTTATAATGGGATGATTAGGAAGGGGGTGATGTAGAATGGGCTGATGTAGAATGGGCTGATGTAGAATGGGGTGATTAGGAAGGGGCTGATGTAGAATGGGCTGATGTAGAATGGGCTGATGTAGAATTTTGTGCAGTAGTATTTACTGATTGCCGGAAACAGTGAACACAATGACACATTTCAATATGTTATATTCTATGAACAAAATACTTTACAGTATTCACTGATGACATTTGTATGTGAAGTTTTGCAAAAGGCGGTCTAAGATCTTCAAGTCAGTTACTAAGGCAAGAAAATGATCCGAAGTTCTGAATATGTATTTGAGCAGAACATTTGATCATTGCTGTTCTGATATAGATAGTGTTAACACATCCAAAAATTGCTTGTGCGCGATTGAGAAAAATTGTAACTTGCACGGTGTGTGCGTGTGTGTGCATGCATGCGTGCGTGCAGTGATGTGCGGTAAGATTGGTGGTTGGGGTAAGCACTGGCTACTACCAAAGCAACATTTACTCACAAATAAACCTTGATGAAGCCCAAGTTTACCATACAACAGATACGGTACCTCCAACAACCAGAGTGGCATAGACTATTAATCAAAATCAACAAACAATATTCACCAAAATGTAAATACCAATGTAGCCAAGATACATAAGAGATAGCTGCCTCCACACTCTCCACATACCCTCCACAGCCAAGAAGTCCAGGGTCCAGTTGCAGAGGGAGGTGTTTAGTCCCCGGGTCCTAAGCTTAGTGATGAGCTTGGAGGGCACTATGGTGTTGAACGCTGAGCTGTAGTCAATGAACAGCATTCTCACATAGTTATTCCTCTTGTCCAGGTGGGAGAGGGCATTGTGGAGTGCAATAGAGATTGTGTCATCTGTGAATCTGTTGGGGCTGTATGGGAATTGGGATAGGTTCCAGGGTGTCTGGGATGATGGTGGTGATGTGAGCCATGACCAGCCTTTCAAAGTATTTCATGGCTACACATTTGAATGCTATGAGGCGATAGTCATTTACAGGTTACCTTGGCTGCCTTGGACACAGGGACTATGGTGGCCTGTTTTAAACATGTAGGTATTACAGACTGGGTCCTGGAGTGGTTGAAAATGTCAGTGAAGACACCTGCTAGCTGGTCAGTGCATGATCTGAGTACGCGTCCTGGTAATCCGCCTTGTGGATGTGGCAGCTCACGACTGGGTTTCCCTTTGTAATCCATGCTAGTTTGCAAGCCCTGCCACATGAACGTCAGAGCCAGCGTAGTAGGATTCAATCTTAGTTCTGTAATGACGCTTTGCCTGTTTGATGGCCCGTCAGAGCTCCTAGCAGGATTTCTAAAAACGTCCGGATTAGTGTCCCGTTCCTTGAAAGCGGCAGCTCTAGCTGTTCGATCAATGTGAATGTTGCCTGTAATCCATGGTTTTTGGTTGGGATATGTACGTACGTTCACTGTGGGGACAACATCGCCGATGCACTTATCAATAAAGCCGGTGGTTGATGTGGTAAACTCCTCAATGTTATCAGTTGAATCACACAACATATTCCAGTGTGTGCTAGCGAAACAGCCCTATAGCTTAGCATCCGCTTCATGGGACGATTTCTGTATTGAACATGTCACTGGTACTTCCTGTTTGTTTTTTCTTGTAAGCAGGAATCAGGAGGATCAGATTTGCCAAAGGGAGGGTGAGGGAGAGCCTTGTATGCGCTTCCGTGTGTCAAGTAAAGGTGATCTAGAGTTGTGTTGCCTCTAGTTGCACAGGTGACATGCTGGTAAAAATGAGGTGAAACGGATTTAAGTTTCCCTGCATTAAAATCACCGAACACAAGAAGCCCCTCCTCTGGATGTGCATTTCCTTGTTTGCTTATGACCCTATACAGCTCGTTGAGTGCGGTCTTAGTGCCAACATCAGTTTGTGGTGGTAAATAGACAGCTACGAAAAATACTGATGAAAACTCTCTTGGTAAATAGTACGGTCTGCATCTTATCATGAGGTATTATAAAAACTCAAGTCTTCCATAACATTTGAGATTGCACACCAGCTGTTGTTAACAAAGAGACACCCCCCACCCCCTCTTACCCGAGGCTGCCGTCCGATCTTGACGACGCCTGGAAAAGCCAGTGAGGTGTATATTATACATGTCCTTGTTCAGCCACGACACTGAGAAACATAGGATGTTACAGATGTTCAGGTCCCGTTGATAGGATAGTCTCGAACGGAGCTTGTCCAGCTTGCTCTCTTGGGATTGTGTGTTCGCCAACAAAAGGTACATGCTCGCCGACGTAACCTAATCATGACGCCACCTCGCTTGCCTCTCTTTCGCCGCTGCTTCCGCTTTCGAGTCCAGGGCCTGATCAGGGGTAAATACGACGTCCAAATCGAGGTCAGTGATCGTTGTTCTGATGTCCAGAAGCTGTTTTAGGGCATAGGAAATAATGGCGGAAACAATATGTACAAAAAAAAGTTAAGATCAGCATAAAAACACACACAAATAGCTGAGTTGGTCAGGAGCCTGTGAGACGGCAGGGCCATTCTTCAAAGTCCGAAAGACAAAGGAACTGATCGTGGACTACAGGAAACAGAGGGCCGAGCACATCCCCATCCACATCGACGGGGCTGTAAATATGAATTTGTTCTTAACTGACTTTCCTAGTTAAATAAGAAAAAAGGACAACGCATTTAGGCCTACCTTTACTTGTAAACGAAGTCCATTCATCTGGTGAACCTCTTGGTGACATAGTTGTAGAAGTCAAAGCGGAACCCCTTATTTTATTCTGCATGCACACAGCAGGCCCCAGTCCTGGGAGACATATCCCCAATGCCTACTCCGGTTCCATTTTCACACTGACACAAGTCATTCTGATTACATCCACAAAGCAAAAGTAAATGTCCAAGATGTGTAAAAGTCTGGTAAAAAAAAGGAATAATTGATAATGACGTTTCAGACAAGCGGACAGTCCAGTACTCAATGTTCGCTTGCCCGACAGCTAGCAATGAGGGATATAGTGGTTGCGTGTCATGGTCACTTCTTGTGTGTAGAGCTCCTGTATGCTGCCTCTGTCTGGTCTTAACTTTCATTATAGGTTCCACTCTTCACCCTCCAAATGGCGCATTACATTATTCCAACTTGGAACATTTTGGAGGTGCAATAGTGTCCATTTCTCAGGTTGTTTTTGTTCGCTAGCTAGCTTTGTTCAGTTCAAGGGATGCAAGTGCCATTTATGTAGACCAGATCAAATGTGCGCAGTTTCCCATGGTAATACCCACACAACATGTTTAGGCAATATGAATGCGCAAAATATGAAATCGGCTCAATGCAACAAATTAATCTTCAAGCTAGGCAAAGCAGCGATGCCTATGCTTACCCTGTCCATTAACCGTGACTGGACTCAGGAACGGCTGTGCCCTCAACGATTTGAACCTATTTGAATGTCTGGAAAGGAAGGCAATGAATACCCGAGGACATGTTCTGAGGTTTTGATGCAGTTTTAGCAAAGTTTTTTTGCATAAAAGCAAAGACTTTTTTTGCATAAAAACCACTAGAATTGTTGAGAAAAAAAACATTAGATATAAAAAGAATGACAATATTTTATAGAATTTTCTTAACAGCTATTTTTTATTAGATTATTACAGGGTTGGCACTGCCTACCTTGCCTACCCTGACTGCACATCATTGCGTATTACAAGAGGCTGGTGGCACCTGAATTGGGGAGAACTGGCTCGTGTTAATGACTGTAGCGCGAATTAAGTGGAATGGTATCAAATACATCAAACACATGGTTTTCTGACATTTAATGCAAATCCGTTCCGGCCATTATTATGAGCAGTTCTCCCCTTAGCCTCCTCCTGTAGTGTGTGTGTGTGTGTGTGTGTGTGTGTGTGTGTGTGTGTGTGTGTGTGTGTGTGTGTGTGTGTGTGTGTGTGTGTGTGTGTGTGTGTGTGTGTGTGTGTGTGTGTGTGTGTGCGTGCGTGTGTATCTGTGGCTAGTTTGCATGCACTGTTGTGCATTCGTGAGAGAGAGAGAGAGAGCGAGAGAGCATTTTTATGTATGTGTGCGTGCGTGTTGTCAGTGGTTTATTTTAAAGTAATATCCAGGAAGTAAAGGCAAGTTGAAACACGCAACTTTCTTCCAGACCAAACACGGACATGTTTCACTTAAAACACCTTTACCACAATAATTCCTATATGTATTGAACTGCACACTAACTGACACACAACTCCATACACATCATAAATGCTTAACCCACACTGGATTCCGACCCAAGTACAGGTGCCCTGACATAAACCATTGTAGGGTTTCACACTCCTCCTCAGTGCAGTTAGTAATTACACTCATCACTCCAGGTCTCTGACAAAGACTAACACTGCTCTCATGTGGTTGGGAAAGAGCAACTGCAACACAGTATTTTCTCAGAGCAAGAGATAGAGGTTTTTCCAGGGTTCTTTTGTGGCGGGCCTTTATGTGCCTGTGTGTTAGTGGCCCCTACAGTGGTCCTAGCTAGCAGAGTGTTGGAAATCCCCTGGGGGGATTGATGTGCCTTCCGAGGGGGACAGCTGAGACCTCCCAGAGACTGAGAGGAGAGTGAGAGGGGGGTTCTGGCAGGATGTGGCTCAGTACTAGGGCTCAGGATCCTGCTGAGCTGGAGGCTGAAGGATGGAGGGATGGACGGAACAGGGAGGAGGGAGGAGGGGGGGGGGGCACCCCTGCCAATTCCAACTTAGCCTTGGGGACAACAAGCACAACAACAACTGTCTTACACACTGAACTGACATACATATGGTAAGAAACAACAGCACGCACACACACATACACCTACAAGTGCACACACATGCACACAGTTATAGAGTAATACACACGCATTATAAATCATACCAGTAGCCATTCACACAATAAAAAACCTGTTCATAAATTTTTGTCTGCTTTTAACCAACCGTATTTGCAATAGTAGTATCCTTGAATAAAGACAACACACATCCAAAGGACAATTACAAACCTAAAGCAACCAAACAACCTAGCCCTGGCTCATAGCCAATACGCCTCTCATTGTGTGTCTGTCCACCAGCACCTTAGCTTCTGTTCCCCGCTGACTGTTTCCCTGGCCGCTCGCCGCCTCTTCACTTTGTTTATATCATACATCTCCTTGTTGAGGCTAATCTCTTGTTAATGTGATACCTCTGACAGTTCATAAATCAGACAAACAGCGCAGCATGTGACTTTGAACCTTCCCAGGTAGTGGCCAATGGCTGTCTGTGGCTGCTGTCTGTAGAGTGATGGATGTGCCCCTGAAATGTGATACTCTGCTGGGTAGTTTTCACTTGGCTCTGTACAAACACACTCCACACGTTTAGGGCTACTCCTTCCTGATCCAAACCATCCGTTTTATGCTCATGGGGCTTTCATTCTATAAGGGAAATATACAAGAAACACCAATTGAGAAAGATATTTACACTGTAAATTACTGGATGAGTTTATGATAATCTGTCGGTTCCAATCGCTATTGTAAAAAATATATCATTTATTTCAAGTCCTGGCACTAGGTGGCGCTGTGGGTTGGCAATTATAGCGTCATCAGTCAATATAAGTACCTTCTATTTACAATGGATGGGAAAACAACGGGTAAAATGTGATGATGTGCTTTTCACCACTAGAGAGAGCTATTGCATATATTTTAAAGATTTTCTTTAACAATTTTTCAGAAAATACATTTTTACAAAGGACGTGAGAACCATGATGCCCTCTCAGGTACTGTATTATTTAAATCAGATTTCAGCTAATTCTCCTCTCCACATATTTTACAGCACTTTTTCAGAATCACTTTTTCTTTTTAAATGTATTGCACAAATATATATATATATATATATATAGTACAACCTGCTGTTGGAACATGGGCACATACAGTCAGGTCAATAATAATTGGCACGCTTATTAAAATGAGCAAAAAAAAAACTGTATAAAATAAATCATGCAAATACTAAGCTTTATTGTATGATCCCCCCCAAAATTACATTATACCGTGGTGGAAAAATAACCCAATTATCATTCTTGAGTAAAAGTAAAGACACCTTAATAGAAAATGACTCAAGTAAAAGTGAGTCACCCAGTAAAAAAACACTTGAGTAAAAGTTTTCAAGTATTTGGTTTTAAATATACCTAAGTAAAAATAGTAAATGTAGTTGCGAAAATATACTTAAGTATCAAAAGTAAAAGTAAAAGTACAAATTATTTAAAATTTGTCATATTTTAAGCAAACCAGACGGCACAATTGTCTTGTTTTTTTTTTAAAATTTATGGATAGCCAGGGTCACACTCAGACATAATTTACAAACAAAGCATTTGTGTTTGGTGAGTCTGCCAAATCAGTGGCAGCAGGGGTTCAAGCTGTAGAACTCAGTTTCTACATTTGAATATAAAAATTGATTTTATCAAACAAAATTATACCACATTTGATCTCTGGGACACTCAGGATGACAAATCAGAGCAAACTTACTGAACGTAAGTACATTATTTACCTTCAGAGATGAATGTATTATTTATCATGATAAAAGTGTTTTGTTGTTGTACATTCTCCTAAAACAATAGCATGGTATTGGACAATGCAGTTAGATGAGCAATCATTTAAGCTTTCTGCCTGTATAAGACATGTCTATGTCCTGGAAAGTTGGCTGTTACTTACAACGTCATTCTAGTCACATTAGCGCACCCTAGCAACAACTGTCCCGGTTTAGGGACACCGATCCCGTAGAGGATTTATTAATTAAAGTGTTTTTACTTTAGTACTTTACGACACTCCAATTCTATTATTTTAAACTATGATAAAGATATTTGAACTAATCCAATTGTCCTCTGAAAAAGATAGGGGTCAAAGTTATAGGCACCCCTTTTTTTCAATACCTTTCAACCCCTCATCTTGCAAGGATAATGACTGAGCCTTTTTTTTTTGTGTGTGTGTGCATTGTTCAGTGGCCAAACTTTTTAGATAATGGGGTTATTTTCTGCATATGCATCCTTATTTTGACCCCACACCAACCACCACTTGGCCAAAGAGCTCTATTTTCATGTCATCTGACCACCGGTTTCAATCCAAGTGCCAGTACCCTTTAGTAAACTCCAGGCATTTACATTTGTTGGATCACATTAAAATAGAGCTCACGCTAGTAGTGGGTTTGGCATCAAAATAAGCATGCATAAGCTGAAAAGAACTCATATTGTAAAATATGTTGGTGGATCTTTGATTTTATGGGGCTATTTTGCTTCCAGTGGCCCTGGGGACCTTGTTAAGGTCACCGGCATCATGAACTTTACCCAGTACCATTACATTTTAGACAAAAACCTGGTTGCCTCTACCAGGAAGATATTCCAGATCCCTCCCAATGTGTTCCCCAATGTCATAAAACATTTTAGATAGTTTGGCAGTTTTCAGTTATGAAACATCAGCAAATTGATGAATCAATTCCGCAAATTACTTTTTTTTTAAATACTTGCCCTTCCTGTACGCCTACAGATAATCACTCAGAATCTCGAGACCCAGTCAAATGTTTTATCTGACCATTAATCATAAAATATTTGTTTAATCTATTTATAGGTTCCGCTTGATGTTTTTATAAGATTTCATCACCCAAGAGAACACATCTAGGCTAGTTTATGTTTTTATTATGTGAAATATTTCCCATCTATGTTAATACACCATGGACCGGATAAGGCAAAAAAAAAAGAGTGTTTCACTTTCTAAATAAACGTATTGTTCATAATCTTTTGGACTATCTCCTTGGAACTAATGAAACTCCACACGAACCGCTGTAGCAGAATCTAGATAGGCCATAACCCATATATTTCGGGGCCCGTCTCCCTTAGCTATTGGAACATGACACGGGAGTGGATATATCTGTCCTTTATTTACTGAGATCCCACCATCATTGTTGATATACTATATTCACATGTAAGGCTTTACATGAATTTATCGCCTTTTTATAACACGGAACACTGGGAAATAATCCATTCAGGAATGTTCTCTTCTATCCCACTTTTCATTCCGATCATATATTCTTCCCCATTCTATTTCAAGAAACAACAGAGTTCATTTTACAACAGTGCTGAGAGAATAACGCTGCGTGAGGGAGAACAACTTTTTTTGTGTGTGTGGTGAACTCACTGCATCAGATGAAGTCATTCGTCAGAGGAAAGTTGGTGCCACAGTGAAGGACCTGAGAAGGACCAGCACCCACCAGTCTGAGAGAGGAAGAGCCATGCCTGAGCAGAAAAAGGCATTTAAATCAAACCTCCTTTCTCTGATCACTCTGTTCCCTTCTCTTAGACCAGGGGGGATGAATTATCAGACAGTGTGTGTGTGCAGTAACCTGGCTCTCTTCTCTCCTGAGTCCTGCCATCTAAATGGTTACGTTAACTGACACTTTCAGGGGCCACTGGAGAGGTGCACCCAAAGCACCTCACCCTCTTCCCTCTGTGGTGCAGCTGCAGCACTGACCTCTCTAAAGCACTTTATGTCATCTCCTGTGTGTTTGCTTTCTTCTGTCAGCCTGTTTTACTGTGTGGAACGGGGCAGACCCCCTCATCACCCTTAACTCACAGGACAGGCTTGCAGAGCACCTCTGCTTGGGCCTGAAACAGAGATGTGCACTTCCAACATTAAACCAAACATTCCATCACATATACTGTTTCAGCTTCTAGTCCAAGTTGAGGGTATGACTCCACTGTTGTGCCTCTCCATGTGTTTCACAATGTTCTGCAGATTCTGACACACTGACTTCATGTCCACTTCTTAGTTCAACCCTAACCCTCTACCTTAACCCTCAACCCTAACCCTAACCCTAGTTAATGTCCATATCCTGGTTCAACCCAAACCCTTAACCCTAACCCTCGTTCATGTCCATATCCTGGTTTAACCCTGACCCTGGCCTCAACCCTAACCCTACCCCTTAACATTAGAAGTACTACAGGGCAGCTCTTTTTATTCTGGTAGGAGTTAGAAGTGGCCTGTGTGACCCTTTCCCCTAGCCACTCTGTCTGGTTTTGAAGTGTTCATTGTTAACTATAGGTTTTTGGTCTAGTGTTCCTTCTTAACCTCTCAAGGGTACATGGGACGCTAACGTCCCACCTGACCAACATCCAGTGAAAGTGCAGGGCGCCAAATTCAAACAACAGAAATCTCATAATTCAAATTCCTCAACCATACATGTATTGTACACCAGTTTAAAGATAAACTCGTTGTTAATCCCACCACAGTGTCCGATTTCAAGGCTTTATGAACAAAAGCATACCATGCGATTATGTTAGTTCAGTACCAAGAAGAAAAAGAAACATGCACCTATTTAGGCGAGGTGCTGGCTAGCGGAGTAGAAAACTTGAAAATAAAGGCGAATTTTTAATCCAAATTGAATCCATATTTAATATCCAACGTTCCAGCAGCCAAGCTGTCTTCATCAGGGTATAATCACAAACACTGCGGGATGACTCGTTTATATAGTGTCAAAAGATACACAGGTGTCTGTAATCATGGCCAAGAGTGGCCTAATATCATTGGTTAATTCTCAAATATTAAAATGGCATACAAAGAACAGCATACAAAAAACAAATGGATAGCATACGATCATAAATTCATTTTAGACTACACAAGCTTACAAACAATTACAATGGCAAAGTCACAATAATCACAAGAATGGCTTCAGATCAAAGTTTACGCTGAGACAGAAGGGAGCAAGCGTCTTTAAGTTAAAGATCCAGGCAGCCTCTCGTTTTAACAATAAATTATCAAGGTCCCCCCCCCCCTCTCCTAGGGAAGGAGACAAGTTCGATGCCAATGTAACGCAGAGACAAAATCAAGTGGCCTGCCTCCAAAAAGTGGGGTTTTTGCACCTAATGGTGCAACGATGCTCTGAGATACGTACTTTTAATTTGCGTTTTGTTTAACCCACATCATTTTTACCACAAGAACAAGTTATAAGATAAATAACTGCCTTAGTGGAGCACCCCTTTGATTGGGATCGATTTCCCTGTTTGTGGGTGTTTGAAGGATCTACATTTATAAGTGCCATTGCATTGAGCACAGCCATTACACTTGTAATTTCCATCCAGTTGGGGTGCAAATAGACGTTGTTCAGGAATATCTTGGGGTGGTAAATCAGAGAGTACCAATTGGTCTCTGAGATTTCTGCCCCGCGAGAATACAGAATACAACCAAGGGAAGGTCCGAAAACACATTACCGAGACAATCATCGGATTTTAGTTCAGTACCTAGTCACAAAAAAACACAGCCATTTTTCCAGCCAAAGGGAGGAGTCACAGAAAGCAGAAATAGAGATAAAATGAATCATTAACCTTTGATGATCTTCATCAGATGGCACTCATAGGACTTCATGTTACACAATACATGTATGTTTTGTTCGATAAAGTTCATATTTATATCCAAAAATCTCTGTTTACATTGGCGCATTGTTATGTTTTGCCTCCAAAACATCCGGTGAAAGTGCAGAGTGCCACATCAATTTACAGAAATAGTCATCATAAATGTTGATGAAAATACAACTGTTATGCAGGTCCAGACAAAGTCAAAAAAGTTATATTACAGTTCGTAGAAACATGTCAAGCGATGTATTTAGGATGTTTTTATCATAAATCTGCATTACTGTTTCAACCGGAGAATTCCTTTGTCTTTAGAAATGAAAGGGAACGGAGCTAACTCTCACGGGCGCACGCCTGACTGAGCACATGGCCTTCTGGCAGACCCATGACTCAATCAGCTCTCATTCTCTCCCCCTTTACAGTAGAAGCCTGAAACAAGGTTCTAAAGACTGTTGACATCTAGTGGAAGCATTAGGAAGTGCAAAATGACCCCACAGACACTGTATATTGGATAGGCAAAGACTTGAAAACCTACAAACCTCAGATTTCCCACTTCCTGGTTGCATTTTTTTCTCAGGTTTTTGCCTGCCATATGAGTTCTGTTATACTCATAGATATCATTTAAACAGTTTTAGAAACTTCAGAGTGTTTTCTATCCAAATATACTATATACTATGCAAGTATGCATATCCTAGCATCTGGGCCTGAGTAGCAGGCAGTTTACTCTGGGCACGCTTTTCATCCGGATGTGAAAATACTGCCCCCTACCCCAGAGAAGTTTTAACTATAGGTGTTTTGGTTTGGTCTGGTGTTCCTTGTTAACTATAGGTGTTTTGGTTTGGTCTGGTGTTCCTTGTTAACTATAGGTGTTTTGGGTTGACCTAGGACGTCATATGCACCCGTGCACCCTGTTCCCCTTGTGGGTAACAGACCTTTAGTCCCCTTACCTAACCCTATATTCCTGTGCACTTCCTGGTTTAATCACAACCTTATAGCCTCCATACTAACCCTAGGTAACTGTAACTAACGTGTATCAATTAGTATTTACAATAATTACAGTGTAATATGAAACACAGTAATAAGGTCACTGTAATGTAGTGCAACCAAAATCCTCTGTATTCTTTAATCAGAATTGGTGCAGCATTGTTGGCGGGTTTTCGGAGAGAATGCCAAGCTTGTGCAAAGCTGTCATCAAGGCAATGGGTGGCTACTTTGAAGAATCTCAAATATAAAATATACTTTGATTTATTTAACACTTTTTGGTTACTACGTGATTCCATATGTGTTAATATCATAGTTTTGATGTCTTCACTATTATTTTACAATGTAGAAAATAGGAAAAAATTGAGAAAAGCCCTTGAATGAGTAGGTGTGTCCAAACATTTGACTGGTACTGTACATATCTCTATTTCACAGCCGTGACTGATTACAATGCTATGATATCAAAGAGGCACTACACAACTACAGTTTAAGACTCAACTAGCTACATTCCCCCCTTTCCAGAGCCACCTTCCCCGGCCCCACCTTGGCCCATGTCTCTGACAGGCAGCAGGAGCTGAAGGAATGCAGCCTCCAGAGGAACAGGCCGCACTCTGCTTCGCGCTGAGTCGTACCAGGGCCCAAACATCTACAGTATCATCTCCTACCATTACAGCATTACCCTAGAGGCCTGCGCAACACCAAGACTCACTAGCTCATTTACTCTTGTTTCTTTCTTTCTTTCCCTCTCTCTCTCGCTCTCTCTCTCTCTCTATCTCTCTCTCTCTCTCTCTCTCTCTCTCTCTACTCTCACTGTCTCTCCTCTCAATTCAATTCAATTCAATTAAATGTGCTTTATTGGCATGATGTAACAATGTACATATTGCCAAAGCTTTCTTTGGATATTTACAAAATGAAAATAATAAGAATTAAAATAGTCAACGGGACAGCAGTAACAACAATAACCAAGGGTCAAAATAACCATACATTGGACAATAACAATAAGCATATTGTCACGCCCTGACCTTAAGAGAGCCGTTTTCTTTCTCTATTTTGGCCGGGTATGGTTCTCAATCAGGGACAGCTGTCTATCATTGTCTCTGATTGGGAATCATACTTAGGTAGCCCTTTTTCCCTCCTTTCAGTGTGGGTAGGTAACTTTGTTTGTGGCACTTTGCCCTGTAAGCCCTCACGGTCGTTTTGTACTGTTTATTGTTTTTGTTGGCGACATTATCAAATAAAGGAAAATGTACGCTCACCACGCTGCACCTTGGTCTACTTCCCATGACGATCGTGACACATACAGTAGAGGACATGTGCAGGTTGATTTGTCTGTCAGACACTGTCCCTCATCTTATGGCAAGCAGCAATGTAGTGCGCTGCCAACCCACAGCTCTCTGGGTCCTCCCCCAACAGGACGGGGAGCCTACTCTTATCAGAGAGGTATTTGAAACCTTGAATAAGGGTTTCAAATTTGGGGAAATTACACTCTCTAATTGTTTTATATTTTTGACATTTTGTCAGGAAATGCAGCTCTGTCTCATGTTCTGCTGTTGTGCAGTGGTTGCACAGCCTTTTCTCTACAGGGAGCCAGGTTTTCCTGTGTCTACCCTTCTCAATGGCAAGGCTGTGCTCACTGAGCCTGTACTTTATCAAGATTTTTCTAAGGTTTGATCAGTAACCATAGTCAAATAAATCAAATAAAATGTCTCTCTCTCTCTCTCTCTCTCTCTCTCTCTCTCTCTCTCTCTCTCTCTCTCTCTCTCTCTCTCTCTCGCTCTCTCGCTCTCTCTCACTCTCTCCAGCTTTCCCTCTCTCCTCATTGGTTCACTTGTTCCTGTGAAGGATTTATAGCTGTGATTTGGCTCAGCTTACTGACTGCCTGCTGAGAAAAAATATGGGATTTGAGTGTTATTAACGATTTCACTTTTCCATTCTATCTTCAGTGATGCATTTCTCATAATCATAATAGGATTTAAGTGCGTTATAAACAATGGAATAAATAGCATTTTAATCAAACACTTCTGCATGTGCTTGTGTTTGATCAGCACTCTCCTGTTTGTTATAGGGGAAGAGCTTCTATAAATTGCAGGTAAGGCAGTGTTTAGTTGCCATTGCTTGTGAAAATGGTATTTGCGTAGTGCGCTAAGGAACTACCATTGCATTGTGGCCCATAAACCCAAGAGCGTCCCAGGAGCATCCACAAGCATCCACAGATGATTTGTAATCAAGTAAGGTTAATTAAGGAGGCTAGAGCTACGAAACGACTCTGACCCCAAGGTGATGTTACAGGTTCTGTTTATGCACTCCATTGCCATGCAGGTTGGAGTGCACATGTCTTTGGGATAAGTGAATGTGGTTGGGGGTGAGAAGTGTAACTCCATGAGATTTACAACTCACTGATACTTCATATCCTCTCCACCCTCCTCGGGTCAGATTCTCAGCAGCGGGCTTTAAGCCGCCCGACGGCCGACAGACTCCTCTGGTCTCACTGCCTATCCCCCAAAATAAACAAACCGATCAGATGCTGAGTGCCTAAGACCTTACACATTCCCTCCTGTGTCTTTATTTATTTATCGCCCGTTTCCCTGTTAATCTTGTCAAATGAGAGGCTCGACGAAGAGGCTGAGACTGGCTCAACTGGTCTAGGTGGTAAACGTGTCAGCGTCGCGGCAGGCTGTTTTGGCCAGCAGAGCAGCGAAGCGGCTAAGGGCTTATCAGGATGGAATCACCCAACCAGCACTTTACAAGCTCAACACACCAACCACACACACACTGGTCACACCCTAACATCACCTATCGGACTTGAATTAATGCTTTTGGTGCGTTTAATAAGGTCACTATTATATATAAAGGGATGTAATATAATATATCGTTGTTGATATAATTAGAATGGTTGAGTGTGACGAAAATAGGATGGAGATCAGGTTTGAAATTGTATAAGCTCTGAACAGCGTCCGTATCAGCTGAATAGTTTGCATAACAGCCGTTGGGATGAGGATGGTTAATATTTAACTGTTGATGTGCATTATTCCCACATCGCTGGACACAGCGCCACGGCTTTTGCATTCTGAAAAAGAGTGCATTACGAAAGAGGGATTTCAAAGTTGTAGGAACATGGGGCATCTATTTGGCGACATCAAATGTACACTATAATGTTTGTGCATGTTTTTTTTCAGATATCAATTCATTGTTCGGTTTGTTTGGGTCAACTGACACAGAGGAGCACGCCTCGGAGACGTCTCTCTGACCTGAACCTAAAGCCAATCTCTTGTCTTTATCAACAGTCACTCAGAATCGTCCCGAGTTATGGACCAGAGGCTTGAAGGTGTTTGCGTTTTCTTCACTACTTTAATGTGTTTCATATACCGTACATCTCGTGTCTGCTATACTGGAAGACTAGCGCATCTGAAGACCATAGGGTAGTCATGCAAACATGTTAATGACCTTTTATGATGAAGGTAAACCTCATGAGCAACGTCTTCAGAAATAACACTAAAGGCGATTCATGCCGTGTATAAAGTACGGCAAAGTTGGCCTGCGATAGTACACTACACTAACGTCAAACGCATCCAATCCCATTCAACCCTGTCCTCCTAGAAAGTCCCACATTTGTCTAAACGGAACGTACCAAGTGGAGGGTTTTTCCATACAGCCTCTATTGTGACGATTGCAAGTGGACCGCATTAAAGTTACAAAAAACAGCCACCTCTCTTCAAAGGCCGTGGAGCCGGGCCATGGAGCAGAAATCTGGGACAGAGATTAACCACTGTCACTCTTGAGATATAGCGGGGGATTTTTTTTTTTTACGTGACTAATAGGGTGGAGAGTCAAGCTGATTTACGGAACGCTGGGGCCAAGCGAATAGCTAAAGAAGAGGATGGCCACAACAATATTCTCTCAACGTGGTCAAACACCATCCGATACATTTAGGCGGCATCCGCATCGCTGATGTTTTGACGGTGTCAGAGGTGGAACTGCGTCAGAGCTGTCAACTCCACAAGGGTCTCGCCGGTCTTATACCTAAAGCGGACATTACCATTGGAATCTGCACCTCCATTAAGATGATAGAAACCCTCATTATTTAGTTGAATGATTTTTCAATTTGAGTGTAATAGAGCTCGCCCGCTTATAGTCCTAAAAACGGAAGTGAGTTATCTCTGGCTCATTCAGCCATTCCTATGGGGAAAATGTATAGGGCAAGAGTAGGGTTTTGGGATAAACTCGGAAAATAAGGTCTGAGGTTATTAACACAGGCTTAGGAGATCTTTTATGTTTTGGTTCTATGAGATAATAACAGTCTGTTAACATGACCTTTGTGAATTATGAAGCCTTTATGTGTTTTTTTTTGACTACATAAATGCTTCAAGATTCACAAAAGGTGAAGTTAGCTGATGAAGATAATCTGATTGAACAAAAAGTACAAGATCTCCTAAGCCTGTGTTTACCACAGACCTTATTTTCGGCATTTATCCAGAAACGGAATTCATTTCCCATTAAAGGCTTTGTCCAGCGAACGACGGAGGAGTTAGTGCCTACAAAAAGACACCATTACTATTTGTCTCTATTATTTCTATGCGGCCTACACTTTTTTAGTTCTGAGCTTCTAACACGAGTGGGGCGGAAGTGGCTTCCTGACAATGATCGCAAGAGCAGCTGCTCACCGATTTGACGGCTCCAACGCAGTTCCACCTCCAACTCCAACACCAAAGCATCAGTTGTGCCGCAGTCTGCTATTGCTGGTTAACGCTTGATCGGATTGAGTCTAGGCCACAACGCAGCGGTATTTAAAGTCTTGGTGGCGTCGTGGGGGAACAGCAGTTGGGTTACCAAAAAACACAAAAAAAACGACATACACTACCTTTCAAAAGTTTGGGGTCACTTAGAAATGTCCTTGTTTTTGAAAGAAAAGCTCTTTTTTTTGTCCATTAAAATGAACATCAAATTGATCAGAAACACAGTGTAGACATTGTTAATGTTGAAAATGACTATTGTAGCTGGTGATGATTTTTAATGGATTATCTACATAGGCATACAGAGGCCCATTATCAGCAACCATCACTCCTGTGTTCCAATGGCATGTTGTGTTAGCTAACCCAAGTTTATCATTTTAAAAGGCTAGCTGATCATTAGAAAACCCTTATGCAATTATGTTAGCACAGCTGAAAACTGTTGTTCTGATTAAAGAAGCAATAAAACTGGCCTTTTTTAGACTAGTTGTGTATCTGGAGCATCAGCATTTGTGGGTTCGACTACAGGCTCAAAATGGCCAGAAATAAAGCACTGCCGAAGTCGATGCCTCTCCTTGTTCGGGCGGTGCTCGGCAATCGACGTCACCGGTCTTCTAGCCATCATTGATCTATGTTTCATTTTCCATTGGTTTTGTCTGGTCTTCTTACACACCTGGTTCCAATCCCATTCATTAATTGTTGTGTATTTAACCATCTGTTTCCCCTCATGTCCTTGTCAGAGATTGTTTATTGTTATGTTCATGTTTTATGGATTAGTGTGCGACGGGGTTTTTGTACCCACATTTATTTTACTATGGACTTTGGTTTTGAAGTTTATGTTTTAAGTTATTAAAATACTCCATTTATACCAAGTTGAATTCTCCTGCGCTTGACTTCCCTGCCACCTACATACGACGTGACAAGCACTTTCTTCTGAAACTCGTCAGTCTATTCTTGTTCTGAGAAATGAAGGCTATTCCATGCGAGAAATTGCCAAGAAACTCAAAATCTCGTACAACGCTGTGTACTACTCCCTTCGCAGAACAGCGCAAACTGGCTCTAACCAGAATAGAAAGAGGAGTGGGAGGCCCCGGTGCACAACTGAGCAAGAAGACAAGTACATTAGAGTGTCTAGTTTGAGAAACAGACGCCTCACAAGTCCTCAAAAACACCAGTCTCAACATCAACAGTGAAGAGTCGAATCTGGGATGCTGGCCTTCTAGGCAGAGTTGCAAAGAAAAATCCATATCTCAGACTGGCCAATAAAAAGAAAAGATTAAGATGGGCAATAGAACACAGACATTGGACAGAGAAACTCTGCCTAGAAGGCCAGCATCCCGGAGTCTTCTCTTCACTGTTGACGTTGAGACTGGTGTTTTGTGGGTACTATTTAATGAAGCTACCAGTTGAGAACTTGTGAGGTTCTCAAACTAGACACTCTAATGTACTTTTCCTCTTGCTCAGTTGTGCACCGGGGCCTCCCACTCCTCTTTCTATTCTGGTTAGAAACAGTTTGCCCTGTTCTGTGAAGGGAGTAGTACACAGCATTGTATGAGATCTTCAGTTTCTTGGCAATTTCTCGCTTGGAATAACCTTAATTTCTCAGAACAAGAATAGACTGATGAGTTTCAGAAGAAAGTGCTTTGTTTCTGGCCATTTTGAGCCTGTATTCGAACCCACAAATGCTGATGCTCCAGATACTCAACTAATCTAAAGAAGGCCCGTTTTATTGCTTCTTTAATCAGGACAACAGTTTTCAGCTGTGCTAACATAATTGCAAAAGGGTTTTCTAATGATCAATTAGCCTTTTAAAATGATTAGCTAACACAACGTGCCATTGGAACACAGGAGTGATGGTTGCTGATAATGGGCCTCTGTACGCCTATGTAGATATTCCATAAAAAATCGTTACCAGCTACAATAGTTATTTACAACATTTAATGTTATTTGATGTTATTTTAATGGACAAAAAAAAAAAATCTTTCTAAAACAAGGAAATTGTAAGTGACACAAAACATTTATATATTTAGGTTAAAAAAAATGAAGAGTACAGATTATTATGTTGGACAATATACAAATGTTTCTGAGAAAGGCCATTTGAAAAATACAATTTTATTCAGTAAATGTATTGGTTTCTTTTCATTTAGATGAAAAATGAAAATGAAATTATTAAAGGTTATTTGTTTATGTAAAAATCGAAAAGTACCAATTTTAAGGTTGTGTCAATACATTTGGGGGTGAAGTCGCAAGACATTTTTGTTGGATAAAAATGGGGTCCGGGCAGAATAACTGCGGTCCCCGCTGAAAAAGTTAGAATTCCACGGCCTTAAAGTTTTATAACTAACTGTGATTCATTTTGAAATTGTACCAAGCTTTTTGTTTGTTGTTTGCACAGAGACAGTGCATTTACGTGGACTTCGAACGATAAAAAAAAACTCACAACTTAAAGTGGATATTTTTTTCTTGTTTGAAAAACAACAATAGTGGATTAAAAGTGTATTTTTTTCTAAGTGCAGGGAGACTGCACCGCTTAATTAAGATGAATAGTCCCAAGGAACAGTGAGTTTGAGAGAAAACACGTTTATTTTTTATCTGCGTCTCCTGTTTCACTCAGAAGTCAAGGAATTTGAAAAGAATCTGCTCAGAGATAAAGAAAGCAGCGGATGTTAGCTACAGTCAAGAGTTGTATTTTGTTATCATAACTATTTTTATTCGGAGACCGGGCCAGTATAAGCCTCCTCTGGTAACTTGTGTCAGGTGACTTACAAGGGGTCATGACCTGGTCAGGTTACGCTCTGGTCAGTGGGTCTCAGGAGCGCGGTTGATCAGCCCTGTTAGTGAAGGCAAAAGTAACTCAACACTGGCCCCTGAGCCAACACAGCTGCCCAGGCAGTTTGCACACTACGAGGGGGCTTTAATACAGAACGCAATGGGAAAAAATAACAACAACAACAACAGAATCAGTATATATACTGTATAAAAACAGTAAGAACAATACAGTTTCAACAGATGGGAACAGACTGTAATGTATTTATAATACACTTCAGAGAAAAAAACCAGATTGTTTTATGACATGAAATACACACTTAAAAAAGCATTTCCTGGATCTATCGAAGTAGGTCTAGTCTAAACTATAATACTTAAGTCACATTTTCCATGGCAAGAATATGAATGCAATCCATGGTCCAGTATGATTATTTACCTCATTTAATGTGACAACTTCTTGGCCACATAGCCAGTGTGCCCGATACATATTTGTTTAAACTCACAGCCCCAAAATCCACTGTCAAAGTGAAACAATATTTACAGACAACATCACAGACAAAAGCGTACATGGTGTAGTTTTCTGTTTCAACCACCCGGTGCAGATCAAATCAAAAACACAGGGATGTGGACTGAACAATAGCGATGATGAAGATACTGTTGGACCAAAGTCCCCCTTTCCAGAAGTCCCCCTTTCCAGAAGTCCCCCTTTCCAGAAATCCCCCTTTCCAGAAATCATTCCAGTGAAGGATTTAAATTCACAAAAGTATGATCAAATAAATTAGTCTGTAATACTTCAACTGAGAAATGGGCACACAAGTTATACACATCTATAGAACACTGACAAGCGATAGAAACTGTTTGGTTTCCTCATTAAATATATCTTACTAAAATAACCCTCTGAATCAGAGTGTATGAACAGAGGACTGTCCCTAGGTGGCACTGTTTGGAGAACTGTCTGTTGGTGAGGCTGTACAGTAACATGCAGATGAACAATGTTGTCGGCCTCCTGCTCTGCTGCTGCTCCCCCGTGCGAGCTGGAGGATTCAGTCTCATGTAGGGAGGATGTTTGAGAGCAGTGAGGCTGGCTAAGTTCTGGCTCAGATGGCCAGCTGGAGCTTGGTCAGGTTCCTCTGGTGCATGTTGTGGTGACGAACCAGCTCATCGGACCTGGCAAACTTCTTCTGACAGTTGGGCCATCTGCAGTTGAACGGCTTCTCACCTAGGAGAGTGAGTGGGAGAGAGAGAGAGAGAGAGAGAGAGAGAGAGAGAGAGAGAGAGAGAGAGCGCTGTCAGGGAGTATTGTGGTTTAAACCTAACTGAAGGGGAGGAAGAGATGAATGAATTGCCTATGATCATTTTCGATCACTTTCAGTAACAGGTCATTTGTTACAATGAACTGACTTAACCTATTTTCATCCAGTATGATAACAGACCGTAGATTAGTTGAAATACTAAACCACCAAAGCCTTGAGACGTTACCTACCGACTGTTCATGAAAAAGTGAAGTAACTAGCTAAGTAATAAGCAGAATGTGGAAAAATCAAAGTTTACGCACTTGTTTTACCTGTATGAGTCCGGGTGTGGGTCTTAAGGTGGTCAGACCGTGAGAACTTTCTCTGACACGTCTCGCACTGGAACGGTTTAACCCCTAGGCACACGCACACATACACACACACACACACACACACAGAGAGAGAGACAGAGTAGAGCAGAGGCCAGGGGAGAAGCCATTCCAAAGGGAGCACGAGCTACAGCGTTCTATTTACAATACAGAGGGCAGAGAGATGGAGGGAGCTCGAGCAGAGAAGCTGAAAAGAGGGAAAAGGAACCAGAAAAAAAGAAGCAGTGGGAGAGAGAGAGAGAGAGAGAGAGAGAGGGCAAACCTGTGTGTCTTCGCTGGTGTCTCTTCAGCTGGTCGGACCTGGAGAACCTTCGTCCACAGTCGGTGAAGTCACACTGGTAGGGCTTCTCGCCTGGAGCGAGGGCCCAGGGGAACACAGAGAGGGCTTTGGTACAGCAAGACCTGAATCCCTGATACACTGGTATGTTAGTCTCATGAGCGCTTGATCTATGGCTGCCCTGGCACTTACCTGTGTGTTTTCTGCTGTGCATCTGCAGGTGGGACAGCTTGAAGTATCGTTTGTTGCAGCCAGGATATGTGCACATGAACGGCCTCTTCTCACTGGTCTCTGAGCGAACAATGGCAGGGGCGATACCTGGCACCCGTCGGACATCCTGTGAAAGGGTGCGCACGCACACACACACACACACACACACACACACACACACACACACACACACACACACACACACACACACACACACAGTGAGCCATGATACAGGTTTAGAACCACGACATATCGTACGAAGAGATAATAGTAACTAAGCTACCCACTAGTCTATTGCAGCAAAATGTAACTCAAAAATAATAACCAATTTTTTTTTAAAGGCAGAAGAAGTGTAATTACCTTGCCAAGGGGGGCTTCATTATACTGGAATTAGCCGTAAAATGATTGGTCAAATTTACTCCATGCCACTGATTTACTCTCTAAAGTAGTTAGTCACAGACGTTAGGCAGACCCCATCTCAGTTGTCCGTGCCCCCCTGTGCTCACCTCTCTCCCCCCTCCCTCCCTCCCCTCCCTCCCAGACCCTGATACCCATCTGCTGTCCATTAGCAGGCGCTTAGTGTAATGGGCTCTGTGGGCACACTGGCGCTCTAATAAATAGCGTTAGCAGCCTATTGATAAGCAAATAACTTCAGTGTTTTATGACACTACCGTATGCCTGACTTGTCTAGACGCCCCACTTCACGGAGGGAGCAAAGCCAATGATGGCAATGTCAAATGGAAAGCTTTCTGAGCACCAAGTGTCCACGTACAACTTGAACATGACTTTCAAAAAATATACACTGAGTACACCAAACATTAGGAACACCTTCCTAATGTTGAGTTGCACCTCTTTTTGCCCTCTGAACAGCCTCAATTTGTCTGGGCATGGACTCTACAAGGTGTCGAAAGCGTTCCACATGGATGCTGGCCCATGTTGGCTCCCAAGGTTCCCACAGTTTGTGTCAAGTTGGTTTGATGGCCTTTGGGTGGTGGACCATTCCTGAAACACACGGGAAACTGCTGAGCGTGAAAAACCCAGCAGCGTTGCAGTTCATGTCACAGGTGCGGCTGGCGCCTACTACCACACGCCGTTCAAAGACACGTAAATCTTTTGTCTCGCCCATTCACCCTCTGAATGGCCCACATACACAATCCATGTCTCAATTGTCTCGAGGCTTAAAACGTCTTTATCCTGTCTCCTCCCCTTCATCTACACTGATTGATGTGGATTTAACAAGTGACATCAATAAAGGGTAGTAGATTCACCTGGTCGCTCCATGTCATGGAAAGAGAAGGTGTTCTTAACGTTTTTGTACACTCAGTGTACTTTTGCACACTTATGTGATTAAGCATACTTATGCGATTCATTTTGTGAATGAGGTTTTACTGAATTCATTTCACTTGAGAACAATGAGAAGGGAGAAAGAGACGGATGTAGTACCAAAATTCCCATTTTTCAACGGGAATAGGTCTGGAGAATCTCTGCTCTCTCTGTGCTTTAAAGCTGCTGACGGACATTAATGAAGAGCTAATGATTTATTAACATGGGCCTGTGTAAGGAACCTGTGGCTTTATTGCTAATGGATTTCTTGAAAGTGATTCCTCGTCCCTTTTCATCCTGAGATGCCTTTTAAATGTCTCAACTGTTCTGGCAGAGGACTGCTTCCTCTCGCATAGTCTGCTCATTGCGTCAGGCTATTAACTCTCTCTCTCTCTCTCTCTCTCTCTCTCTCTCTCTCTCTCTCTCTCTCTCTCTCTCTCTCCCGCTCTCCCTCTCGCTCTCCCTCTCTCCCTCCTGTACTGTATCTCTCTAGTCTCTCCCACCTCCTCCTCTTCTGCCAGCACCCGTGCAGTGCCTGGAGCTCGGGAGTAGAGGATGACCTTGTGCTGGCATTTAGGGAGTGTGTGTGTGTGTGTGTGTGTGTGTGTGTGTGTGTGTGTGTGTGTGTGTGTGTGTGTGTGTGTGTGTGTGTGTGCGTGTGTGCGTGTGTGTGTGTGTGTGTGTATATGTGTGTACATGTGTGTATGTACATGTGTGTGTGTACATGTGTGTTCATGCAAGAAAGTGTTGGTCTGTGCGCCACGTCCCGACCTTGGCCCTGATCACATAAGCAAAGATGTGTATGGAGAGAGGAATCAGAGTGTGTGACCTGGATGCGAACTCAGAAGCCGTGAGAGGACAGAACTGACCTGAATGCCTCTGAATACTCCGTGGGTGTGGATGCGGTACTGGGTGCTGCAGCTATACACCATGGGATTGCTGGGGTCACTCTCATAGCCCGTAGCATGGCTGTCCACAGAGAGAAAGACACAAGAGCATTTTTAGTGAGGAAATATGTGACCGTTTCCTATTTTGTCTGCCAAATTACAATTCACATAAAAAGCTGTTCAAGACCATTCAGCAGTTTTAAGAGCGGACTGAGTGAAAGGCATGAAAATGTAGGATGAATTGTGGGATGTATTGTAGGATGAATCGTGGGATGAATGGCTATTGTCTTCCACGCCGTTAAATGTACTGTAAAATGTTGCCGTAAACGGCCCACTCCTGAAATATAGGGGAAAGTTGTTAAGAAAGGGTCTCCCACTCGTAAATGAACGTTGTCGTTTAAGTGTTTCCCGCTCTTATCTATGTAAGCCAGTTCAGCAAAGTTGCATTGGCATTGTATTTCAATAGCATGCACAGCAGGTAAAAGCTCCCAATAAATAAACGCAGCAGAATCACCAGCTATAACTTGTCTTGACATAGGGGCAAATTGCTCTACGGGTCACAGTGCAGTATATTCACCTAAAGCATCCAAAGTGGAACTCGGAGGAAAGACTAATGGTTAACTTCCTGTCATTCCCAGATTTATTCATACGGCTAGGCGGTAAACTGGCCTCTCTCTCTAACCCTGGATTAACACAAATTCAAGCTGCATACTAACTTATTTTTCTTCCATAAATAAGGGCCTGTTTTAGTAAATCAAAGAGCAACTGGTTAACACCGCAAGACGTTCTGCCAAAACGTGTTGTCACCCACACACTACTCTCAATCAAATAGACGTACAGGATAAGGACATACAGTAGCACAAAAGGACAATGACCCATTGTAGTATATGTAGAAATAACAAACACAGGTCAGGTATTGTGTGCTATCCATCCATTGTGTACTAACCTACTTATTTTATGAGGTAAAAAAACAAACAAAAAACTATTCAATTTAGAAATGGCAATTTTAGCTGAACACTTATTAATCCCTCAAAAGACGAAGGTAGCCCCCCCCGAAAGTATTCATTCAAGTTGGTTCAGTTACACACACTGCAGCTATTTCAAGGCAGCTAAGGGTCACATCTAGTTTCATAATAACCAGATGGCAATACCGTTATATTATTAGTCTTACAAAACTGTCCGTCATTTTTGTATTTCATGGAAGGAGGGGGTTGTATCCTGTACAGTTAAATTATGAATAGATGGTTGAGAAGGCATAAGGCTGTAATTGTCTCTACTCTTTCCAAGGATAGCCGGAGTCGGGACAGTGCAAGCTGCATGCTGCAATAAATCTCCTCACAGTTCATTCATTCACTCATTCACTGTGGAGCTAAACACCTCAAGCTCACGTTAATGTATGCATCCAGGGCCTGGGGAGAGAGACAGGGCCTGGGGAGAGAGACGGGGGAGTGGTGGCGTTTATCTGGAAGAGGCACATTGCATACTTTGGCGTGAGTCCCTGGAGATGAGACTCCAAGTCTGATTTTCCACAGCCTAAGCACCAGAGTCCCTCTCATTTAGCAGCAGATTAATCATTCAGTCACCCCGGCCTTTGCTGGCTTTTTCGGGGAGGTGGTGGAAGGGTCAGACCCTCCCCTCCAGTCTAACTGAGCCCTGGCTCTGTAACCCTGGCTGGAGAATCCCAGGGGGAAAGCCATCCCATTGTGTACTGATCCACTTCCACTACTCCCCAGTGCAGGGCCCTTCCCCTCCATTACATGTCCCACTGTGGTCAAGGCTAATGCCCTGCACGGGAAAATTATAGCAGGATACATTTCACAGGAAGGTACAAAACAGAGAAGCTAATTTAACCTGCCCACGATACCTGGCGAAAACAGAAAGAGAGGAGGTTCGGGAGGAGATGGAAAGGGAGTTGGAAAAAGAGGGCCACTAAAAATGACAAGAAAGCAAGAAGGCAAGAGGATATTTTCATTACAGCACTAAAACAGGAGAAAAAGTGATGTTTCCCCCTCAACTAGAAATAGCCCTCTGAAACGATCCTAGACTCACTATCATGTCACCTTTAACATATCAGGGTCACACACAGGCATGGAAAACATCCGAAATCACCATTTCAGGCACAACCCGAACTTGCTAAGGTAAAACAACAAGCAACCCGTATGCGACTTCTGTGATATGAGGTCTTTTCTCCTTTCCAATCACCTCAGTGAGAAATGACAGGGCCCCTGTGGAGTCCCACTCTGCCGCAAAATCAAATACCTCAGCAATGCCTGTGAGTGGTCAAACGTGTGATTTAATGAAGGCCCCCCCCCCTTGGCACAACTTACGGGGTAAATTGAGCTTAGGGCCAGGGTAAGCATTGGGACTCATTTCTAAACTCTTTGTAAAAACAAAATAATACACTTTTAACAATAGGTCAGGCCCAGGTGTAACATCATATCCCAGTGATAATGCCTTGGGGGAAAAAAGCACTTCAATTGTGGCCTAGCCCTAGAGGGGGGCGCACCCAACTGAGGATGGCATTTTTCATCATTTCAACATGACTAATCACACAAATGCGAGGTGTCTTCAAAATTCTATGCATATTATGCATAAAACTGACTAAATATAATCATCATTTGTATGGGGTAGATTGATTAGCCATTTGCTCAACTTGCCCCTACACCAAAGCAACCATTTTGACTATTAGCCCACACAGCTACTAGGATGCACTTTAATGCTAGGTTTAAGACCTCATATTATAGCTGACAGAGACCCCAACTGTCTTACAACGATCTACTTTGGTTTAGATACAAGCATCTTGAAACCTATAACACAATACATTAATTGAACTCTGTTTTATTTTTACCTCACTTGCTTACCACTTTTTTCATGTGGTTTATTCCTTCACAGACTCCATAAAATTATGACCTCTTCCTAAATATTTGGTCACATGATTAATTTTGTGTATGGTTTTCTAAAAACAAGTGGTGGCTCAACTAACCCTTTGGCACGACTTACCCCAACAGTGCTCAGAAGAGTTTGACTTTTTAGGCTGTAGTTTTTTAGTTCAAATCAATTCAGCAATTTGGATGACAGAAAGTGTCACAGTTCAGTCTTGAGGGTTAAAGGAAGAAGAAGGGTGTGCCCATTGTTAGTACACTGCAGTGGCAACCCGTCATTCAGGGTAGGTGGGGCAGAGCCTGTTTTGAGCCCCACATCATTGGCAAAAAATGGGGTGGGGCTTGCCTGTTTTGCATGTTATTTTGGCATTAATACGTGTCACATATCAGTTTGCAAACAATGTAAAAATATATTTATATATCATTGAGTTACTAAAGCTGCACACAAACATGGTCTCTTTTTTTTTCTTGAATGATGCAGCTCCAAAATGCAGGTGTTTCAGCCCAGCTCAGTGCTTTCTATGGTGGTGGTGGGGCAAGCCAGCAGGAAATACGGAGCAGTGTGCCATGATTGGCTCAGTGTTCTGTCACTCATGGGGAAACTACGTCACTGCGAAGTCTAAGGGGAGACCTCGAAAATTTGAGCCCTTTGGGCTCTAACATAGAGATACATTAGAAGTGCCCATCCAAGAAGGCTCAAGGTCATTGGCCACAGATATAATGATGTAACATCAAGTTATAGGTACAGTAGCTGATCATGTCAACATCATACTTTCAAAATCTTAGCTAGCAGTCATCATCATCAATCAAGTCAACAATCTACTGGCAAATCCTTTTCAATCCTTGTCATTTGAAGATAAATAATGAAGAGAAATTATAGATAAAGCATATCGGTGCTCATCGGCCATCGGACATAAACATTACACATCAAGTTGGAAATCATAAATTCAACAATGAGTGGTATGGAAGGAAGTGACTACAGCAAAAGGTGAGTCCCAAAAACGTATTTTTTGCTGCTGCATAAATTATGTAATATGCCAGGGAGATATGTATACTGTAGCTAAGAAAGTACTACTAAGTGTATGCTGTGTAGTAAGATGTTAGTAGCCCATGTGCCTCACCCTAATAATTTAATAATCTTGATTTTGCCTACTGTTCTGACTTGGTGTTGCACGTGTACATGTAGCCTATAGCCTGTTTTAGAGAAATGTAATCATTGAATATTGTAAGAGCATTCATTGTCTGCTTATATGGCCCCTTTATTTATCCTGCGGTTCTGACTTGGTGTACAGGGAGAATACTGCAAGAACGGCCTATGTTCTGAATTCTGTCACTGTACATTTCAAAAGTGCTAAACAAATAGTTAAATTGACAACATCCGTCCTAGCTCGCTCATTGATGTCTTAATCGAAATTACGGATTGCCTCTAATCCGCTCGTCTTTCCCTTATGTCATAGTTTGTACATCTCAATTGTCAGTAGAAACCACAGTTGTTTAAACAAGTCCGCCTATGTTTTTTTTAAAGACAGTAAATGAGGCTGAATTAACTGTTTCATTGCCAGACAAGGCTCCGTTGATAGCCGGGTGTAGCAGTGGTAAGGTGTTGGGACTGCTGTTGGGATAGCTTTATGTAGGCCACTACACAACAGTTTTTGGGCACCGTTTGTCACCGTTCTAGTGCAATTAATGTATTGTGTTGTGTTGTGTGGTGGCTTTGCTGGCATGCATAATTAAAAAATATTTTTGCACCACCAAGATTTACATGCTAAAATTGCCACTGGTACACTGTGAACTTTCTCTAAACCATTACTGTACAATTTAGGTAAAGTCTTCAATGACAAGTTCTATACCTACCTAAGATGTAATATCTTGATAAAATAACCAAATGTTTGGTTATTTTGATTTAAGGTGTTTTTTGGGGGGGGAGGACACCAGTCTTCATCCTCTACACCAGCGCTTCCCAAAGAAACCTTGTTCCTAGCTTGTTTTTACTTAATGTACTTCCAAATCATTAGAAAGTGCATAACTGCAGTCTCACTGTATAAATACAGAGCTGTTGGTACCAGGAATTTGATTAGAGAGCGGTTTTGATTTGAGTATTCCCAGCCCCTTCCCTTCCCCAACAGATATCAGCTGGATATCAGGAGGAGCAGAACCTGAAGAAAGGGCTTCCAGACCATGTCTAACACACTCCCATTATCTACTATCCTCTTATTTTGAATCTTTATGTTCCCTTGAGCTGAAAACAAAATGTTAAAGCTATTCGAGGAATGCAAGCTAATTTTGTGCCGTCTCAAGACCAGTGAGTTAACAGCAGTGGTGTTTTTTACTTAAGTAAAAATATTTTAAAGTACTACTTAATTAAGTCGTTTTTTGGGGTATCTGTACTTTACTTTACTATTCATATTTTTTTACAACTTTGACTTTTACTCCACTACATTCCTAAAGATAATAATGTACTTCTTACTCCATACATTTTCCCTGACACCCAAAAGTACTTGTTACATTTCGAATGCTTATCAGGGCAGGAAAATGGTCCAATTCACACACATCAAGAGAACATCTCTGGTCATCTCTACTGCCTCTTATCTGGCAGACTCACGAAACACAAATGCTTTGTTTGTAAATTATGTCTGCGTATTAGAGTGTGCCTATCCGTAAAATAATACAACAAGAAAATTGTGCCTTCTGGTTTGCTTGATATAGTGAATCTGAAATTATTTATACATTTACTTTTACTTTCGATACTTAAATATATTTGCGCAAGTACATTTACTTTTGATACGTAAGTAAATTTAAAAACCAAATACATTTAGACTTTTACTCAAGTCGTATTTTACTGGGTGACTTTCACTTTTACTTGAGTCATTTTCTCTTTTAAGGTATCTTTACTTTTACTCAAGTATGACAATTGGGTACTTTTTCTACAACTTTTTAACAGTTGTGCGAGGTTACAATGGGGTTCTCTCCACTCAGAGGACAGTGAGCTACTTTTTTTAGGAAGAATTCAACATTGGTCTAAGACTGGAAAGCAGTAGTGGATTACACTGTTTATCTTGGCCTGCTGAGCACTGCTTCTGTCTTGACAACTGGTAGGAGTTTATCTAGACATGGTCCTCATCCATACCATCTACTTGAAGTATTTTTTTTCCGCAAGACAACTAACTTTCAACGTAAACACAACACGGTAAATGTGCTTTTATATTATACTATTCTTTGTCAAGAAGGACTGCGGTGGATTTAGTCCAATGGAAGGTTTTGAGAGTACAAAGTCGACAAAATGGCTTTATTTTGATAATTTCCTGACTGAAAATCAGGATGTTCTCCTTCTGTCCAACTTCCTTTCCCTGTTACTTTACTTCCTCTAGCCACTGGGCGTGCTCAATGGCAGCGTGACATTTTAGAACCACAATGCTGATGATTGTTGTCTTAGCAGACAATCTGGCTGAGGGCAGCACAACCTTGGCCAGATTAGGACTACTACGCAGGTGAACATCCTGTACAGATTGTCCTTAGAGCATCCTAGCTACCTTTAACAAGACGATAGTCACTACAAACAGGATTCCTTAGTAAGATTTCTGCCTGTCAGCCTGCTGCTTTGTGGCAATAGATGACAGGTGAGTGGTAGGCCTATTTGACTGGGGCTCATGGGACTGATAAGGATGGGGCTAAGGCGAGTGGCAGGGATGTGATGTCAGGTAAGAACAAGTGAAGCTACTGTAGTGGAGAGGCTCCAGCGCCTACCTGTTGTAAGGGTTCCTTAGCAGTAGTGCTTGGCTGCCTGCACAGCTGTCTGATGGGGTGTGACATCCATACACGGGTGGAGGGACAGGATACTGCTGCTCACCTACACAAACAGACAAAGGAAACCGTTACTGTTCATCTCAATGATCCCCCACCAACTAACATGACAGATTGAGAATTTAAACAGTGTCATGGGACAGTCCTAAGGATAAAAGACAGCTTCACGACTACACTGGAAGTGAGTTCCCCAATCCTTTATTTCTCTCGACGACCCAGACGCACGGCTATGAGAGAGTAACAACAGTAAACATTTTTGTCTGACGGTTCATTTTCTGTGCGCGAACAATCAAGATGTTTCAATTGAAGCACTTTGCCGTTCTACGATTGACGTGGGTATGGGTCAAAGAAAGAAGAGCCACATTAGCTATAAAGCTTTCAGGGAACTCATCTCTGAACGAATGGATCCTTCTCTTAGAAAAACTATCCTGAAATGGAAATTGTGAAAGAAACCTGTGACCTGTGGCCCGAATGTACACAGCACTTATACAAACAAGAGGCTCTTCTTTGAAGCCGTAAAGCACACTGAATCTTTTTGCTTTTTCAAAGCGCAAATGAAGGATCTCTGCTTTGGCTCTGCCTCCACATATTGTGAATTGGTCCCAGGGCAGTTCTAAACATTCCAACAATCTTGTATCGCTGTTTCCTACAGTTATCATTTCCATGAAGAGAGTCTGAAATTTACAACATCACAGATATAAAATTAACAACACACGTTCAGCCGTTTACTAACAGGAGGGCCATGGATGAAGAAAAGGAAAATGAAAAACCCAAGATGGTAGTGATTTAGGACACTGACGTGAAGGTCACTGTAAGACTTAACCTCGCAGTGACTTTAAGATGGAGGCCACTCCCTAGGCGAGGAGTATGGAGTTCACAATACACGTGTTTACACACATATATACTTTAATACTCGCTCGCTCACAAACACACACACACACACACAAACAAGCAGGAATCTAGGTGAGAATATTGTGCTGTTTACCCATACTGGTCTGCTGAGCGAGGGAGTCTTCATGTTTAAAGGAGTGGTTGGGGAACTGGGAGGAGTGGTGTGTGGGAGTGTGACCGTAATTAGTGGTACCATCGAAAGCACTGTAACCTGTAAAGACAAAGAAGAGCAGTTTAGAAAAACTAAATGAATAATATCAAGGTTTTTCAGACCATGGAAAGTACGTAAAAACGTGTTTGCATGTGAAAAGTTACTTTATAAATTCTGATTTAGCTCATCCGTTAACATTCAGAACCATAACCCTTTGTACTGAATGGGTAGGTAAATTACCTTCCTCCTCCCTCCTCAAACTCCAGTTGCCCCTGCGTTGGGGTGAGAGTGAAAGCGTCCGGAGTGAAAACAAACTGTGGCAGGACACTGGAGGGCTGACACCAGGTTCAAGGCTTAATCATGTCTATGTCTGACCCAGGGTGCAGCACCAGTTCATTAATCACACACCAACCAACGCCGACGCCAGTAAGTGCACACCACAGCCACTTTCACCAGCGCCCCAGCAGGGTTTACTCAAAACTCATTAAAGAGCTCTATTTGTCTTCCTCTCATCTCTGTCTTGACAGTGGAGAGGAGGACAGGAATGATCCCCATTACAGTAGGCTTACATAGGGCTGGGTAGCCTCCTGGGCTGGTCTGGGACACAAGGGGGCATAGTGAAGGGCACTGCCCAGGGAGTTTGTGTGGTAGTGTCCTCACCTTAAACCAGTCTGCTTTACGCACTGCAGTAGAGAGGGATGTGAAGAAAACCAAATGCACCTACGAAGTGACCAGAATTTTCTGCCATATACAGTGCCTTTGGAAAGTATTCAGACTCCTTGACTTTTTCCACATGTTGTTACGTTACAGCCTAATTGTAAAATTGATTAATTATATAAAAATCCTCAGCAATCTACACACAATACCCAATAATGGTAACGTAAAAAACAGAAATACCTTGTTTACATAAGTATTCAGATCCTTTGCTATGAGATTCAAAAATTGAGCTCAGGTGCATCCTGTTTCCATTGATCATCCTTGAGATGTTTCTACAACTTGATTAGAGTCCACCTGTGGTAAATTCAATTGCTAGGACATGATTTGTAAAGGCACATACATATCTATATAATTTCCCACAGTTGACAGTGCATGTCAGAGCAAAAACCAAGCCATGAGGTAGAAGTAATTGTCCGAAGAGCTCCGAGACAACATTGTGTCAAGACACAGATCTGGGGAAGGGTACCAAAACATTTCTGCAGCATTGAAGGTCCCTAAGAACACAGTGGTCGCCATCATTCTTAAATGGATGAAGTTTGGAACCACCAAGACTCTTCCCAGAGTTGGCTGTCCGACCAAACTGAGCAATCGGGTGACAAGGGTCTTGGTCAGGGAGGTGACCAATGTTCACTCTGACAGAGCTCCAGAGTTTGTCTGTGGAGATGGGAGAACCTTCCAGAAGGACAACCATCTCTGCAGCACTCCACCAATCAGGCCTGACAGCCCGCTTGGAGTTTGCCAAAAGGAATCTAAAAGACTCTCAGACCATGTGAAACAAGATTCTCTGGTCTGATGAAACTAAGCTTGAACTCTTTGGCCTGAATGCCAAGCATCACATCTGGAGGAAACCTTGCACTATCCCTATGGTGAAGCATGGTGGTGGCAGCATCATGCTGTGGGGATGTTTTTCAGCGGCAGGGACTGGGAGACTGGCTTCGGGACCAGCCCTGAATATCCTTGAGTGACCAAGCCAGAGCCCGGACTTGAACGCGATCTAACATCTCTGGAGAGACCTGAAAATAGCTGTGCAGCAACGTTCCTCATCCAACCTGACAGAGCTTGAGAGGATCTGCAGAGAATAATGGGAGAAACTCCCCAAATACAGGTGTGCCAAGCTTGTAGAATCATACCCAAGTAAAGTACTGAGTAAAGGGTCTGAATACTTATGTAAATGTTCTATTTAAGTTTTTTATTTTTAATAAATTAGCAAACATTTCTAAAAACCTGTTTTTGCTTTGTCATTATGGGGTATTGTGTGTAGATTGATGAGGGGGAAAAACGATTTAATCCATTGTAGAATAAGGCTGTAATGTAACAGAACGTGGAAAAAGTCAAGGGGTCTGAATACTTTCCGAATGCACTGCGTATATCTTCTAAAATATAATGCGTTGCACATTAAATGTAATAATTTATTTGATGGTCTGCTTATTACTTTTGCCGAAAAGATGATGAATCATTCACAAGCCATTTATTATAAGGACAAAGTACTCAAATGTAAATCACTGAACCACGGCCTTATGCGTATTACTTACAGTATAGTATCAATGTAATAATAAATTATAAAGAGTTTTTACTGACTCCCAAAGAGTTCAAATATTACAGATTTGTGAATTGTCAACCGGTAACCCAATTGATCAATAGTCAGATACTATCTAATTCTATAAATTAGTGCCTTCATCAATAAAAAACTAATATCACAGTGACTGTATAGATATTAATCAACTTCGGAATTCCATCTATATTTTCCCAGTAGTTGTAGTTCAATACGTGTCTTTTTTTATTGTTCGTTTTGAAAAAGCGGGTCAAGAAGTAGCCTACAAATCTTGTATAAGTTATTACAGAATTTCCGTGTATTAAAAATGTCAACCAGTATGGTAAACCAAGGGAAGTCAACTATAAAACTGTGTGACCGTTGGAATATCAGAATGATACTTAGAAACAACACGTTAATTAAAAATACTATACAGAACAAAAAGGGTTCTGAAGGGTAATATAACCCATTGAAGGGTAATACAAATATTTGCAGTTTTAAATATTTTTTTACAAGGAAAGTCCCTACTATAATACCTTAACTAGACTATTCTCTTTTCCTCAGCTTCCATTCAAGTAAACTTCCCACACACACACACACACACACACACACACACACACATTTTAATGGCACAGACACTACTGCACACAAAATACCTGTCCTCACACTAACTCGTTTTGACTTTCAAGTTTCGTATTTTAAATGTAAACACAGCATGACTACAGTGGATATTCCCTCAGTGACCATCATTGTCTTAGTATCTAGTGAAAGTGACCCGCATGAGTCTGAGCCATGCTTGTTTGCACTGCCTGGCCAGGCACAGAAGGGGTGTGATAAGTGGGTTGAAGGTTGGACGAGCCCTTTGAAACTGATGTTATTTCTAATTAATCCTCCGTTAAAAGTGCAGACTGATTACATTTGGTGTGTGAACATTGGTGACCCCCAACAGCCCTAAAAAGAAATCCCAGAGCTTGATTATAAATAGCTCGGGTCAAAGTGTAAACCGAGGCATAATAATCTATTTTTTTTCTCTTGGAAATCAGAAGCCAAGTATATGTCACACTCACAATTGGTCAGCTTCAGATACACTTTTATTGATTTAAGGAACACTACTGAGATGAGTTCATGTCATAATACAAATAAAAAAAGAATGACCTTTTCTGTCATCACTGAGCCATTTCCCCTTCATTTGTAACACATTAGCACACTCTTCTATAGCCTATTCAGTGGCCTAATGCCATGGCTAATTAATGGTTCAGCATAATACTGAACGTTCAGTAGCTATGTATATTAACCTCTCGCAGGACTCTTAAACATTTGAATTTGAGATTCAGTTGTAAAAAAAACAACAACAACACAAGTCCACAATAAAGGCAACGTTTCTTTAGTATACTCTAATGTTTAAGAGTCCTGCGGTTGTATGAGGATTGGCAACTGTATGATCAGCTGAACTACAACACAGCTACTGCTATTAGAATTTCAGAGATCAAATTGTACATCCATTCGTGATGAAAATAATCTATTCTGTTCGAAATAACACTTTGTGAATAGGGCACATTCATTTAGAAGCAATGTCAGTGATGAATAATATCATTCGTTATGAAATTGACTCACTGCAGTGGAATATACTACTAGTAAATAATTTAAACAGTACTAAGTTCAGTGAGCGGCACTAAACAATATTTTTTATATATATATGTATGCAACGCACTAATTATAAACTCACTAAATCAATAATACGTTTGTGAAAATTGTGATAAGGTAATAAAGAAAAGAGCATAGCAAATGCAGAGATTTTCTCAATTGGAAACTCATGTCAACACATTTTCATTGAATTGTGCTGACGATAAGATCAGTGAGTATCACTGACACACTATACAATAGCATAACAAAACACAAGTTTCCTTGAAATTACAAATGCATTTACTGTTCATGGGACCTTTTTCTCCAGGTGTATCTATTAATCATTTGTTTGTTTATTGATCGTGAACTACAGACAAATGTACATCACTAGAGTCAGCAAAAAAAGTGTAGGCAGGGAATATAGTGAAATCATAAGAAAAGCATAAATTCGCAAAATTATACAGGACTAGAAACGTAACTCCTTAAAACTACTTTGAACAAAACGGAACAAATCCATTCTTTCTGAGAATTACAATATCGTATTTAACCTAATATCAAGTCTTTGTGCAACCACAGTAACGCTTCACTCCACTAATCTCCAGAAGAGATGATTATGGTTCATCTTACCCTGGTTCCTGGAGGGGGGCTGGGTGTCCATACAGTTGGTCAGGTAGGGTGCGTTGCTGAACATCCTTGGCTGGCTTGGTGGGGGCTGGCTGGGTGGAGGGGGAGCCCCGAAGGCCCCGTACCTGCAGGCCCCTGTGCCAGTGAACTGGCCGGAGAAGTGCACAGTGAAGGCGCTCAGGCCGCAGTGGGGGTCCTCATGGGGGTCTCCAGAGCTCCAGCTGGGCTCCTGCTTGATGAAGGGGTGGGGCGCCAGCGAGCTGTAGGGGGTGCCAGTGTGGAAGTCCAGTACGGGGCCCCACTGAGGAGCACTGCTGACGGGCAGGGTACAATTCCCGTTCCCCCCTGACAAGGATGGCACCGGGGGCAGCAGGGCATTGAGATCACGCACATCTGAGCCCATCTCTGGCGGAGCAACCGCACCCTGAAACCAGTCTGTCCAAAACCCCGACAGGGTCGCTCGGAAAATGGACCTAAGTCTTCTTCGGCGTTCTGATGTACCCGGCTCCTGGTTCTGTGGAAGTTCACGCCCAACAAAGCCTCATTGTAACATAGGAAAACGGCAATCTTTGTATCTAGGGAAACAGAGACAGTTGCCCCCAAACGAAGGTGAAACAATGGTGTTTCTTTTGTTGTGTGCTGCGGTGGACAGAGAGAGGTGCTGTCTGGAGGTCCAGCCTGGGGAGTGTTCTCTCAGCTCGGTGAATGGAGGAGAAAAAGTGGGAAGGGAGGAGAGGAGGAGAGGAGTAGCCCTCTATTCCTTTACTCATGCGTCTGTTTTCTTTAGAGCCCACAGAGCTCAAATAGAGACCTAGTGAGGAGGCTGGAGGAGGAGCCAAGGCCAATGAGCAAGAGGGATGAGAAGCTGGCTTCATTTCATTGACAGTATGGCTCCTCAGCCCCTCACTCTAAACACCTCTCTATGTACGCTCACACCATGCAGTAAGTCTAAATGGGCCTGTTTGTGTGATTTGGGGTATTTTATTAGGATCCCTAGTAGCTGTTGTGAAAGCAGCAGCTACTCTTCCTGGGGTCCACAAAAAAAACATGAAACATGACATAATGCAGAACATTAATAGACAAGAACAGCTCAAGGACAGAGCTACATACATGTAAAACATGAAACATAGCCTACATACACACAGAATATCTAGGTCAAACAGGGGAGAGGCATCGTGACATGAGGTGTTGCTTTATCTGTTTTTTTGGAACCGGGTTTGCTGTCTACTTGATCAGCGTGTGTGTATGGATGAATGCGCATGTGTGTGTGTGTGTGTGTGTGTGCGTGCGTGCGTGCGTGCCTGCGTGCGCGTGTGAGAAAGTGAGCGAGAGAGTGAGAGAGTGAGTGATTGAGAGAGAGTTCCACTTAAATTGAAATAGTTTGGTGGATTTAGAAATAAGATGAGTGTACCTTCACTATATTCCTTCCGCAGCACGTGCAAATAAGTTGTGAGTACCAATACCACTGCTTGATTTGTCTTGAACAGGATTATTCACTGAATCTTTGGATGTTGCCAAAAAAAGTTAGATTTGGAATTATTATACATACTGTTTGTTTAACTTATTCCTGGGGCGGCCTCTATCTATTAATCAGCTTTACCAACCAATAGAACATATGTGTGATGTTGACACATAGCCTATTTAATAGTACTGCATAAAGAACAACAAAATGTAGGCAGTGCTTTCGAAATAACAACATAATCTCACATCTCACATTGTTGGTCATTTAAACTGGAACATACACTTAAATGAGTTACATTCTGGTTGACGCAATGAAATCAGCGTCTCTTTCTCATGTAGTGCGACGTGATGAGGATGTTTTCTTGGTTCGGTGAGTTGGATATACATTATGTGTTGCTCATGCCTTGTCACTGCACGTAGCCTAGGTTGTATATCATGAATGCAATTAAAAGCCCTCTATTTACGAACAGAAAATGTACCTGAACACGACATATAAACGATGGAGTGACATTCTCGTCTCTTGAAATGATACCATAGCCTGAATATGTGTTGACATTGATTAAATAAGCGGCTCATTCAAAGTAACACAATTCGTTTTTCGATATAGGTGCCTTTGTCAATTATTTTCTGATTGGCATATTTAAGTTTCAAGTTTTAATGTCATATGCACAAGTGCAGTCAAATGCCTTTCTTGCAAACTCAAAGAAAGGCATTTCACTGTACTTGTGTGCACGTTACATTTCAACTTGAAACTGAATTGTTTTGACTAAATGTATTCCGATAATCCCTGTATTTTTTCTTAATTCGTTCACTGTATTTCTAAACATTATAGGAACCTCTGTCTATCGAACCAGTTGAATTTAGCTCAATGGCTAAAAGTTCATCCAAGTAGAAAAATAATACTAATAGCCTACTGATACTAAAACTACTACCAATAAAGCACTATTACATGATATTGTTCTATTCTATTATCTGTGTATTAATAATTACAAACTATGCTTCTAATTTGTAGTAGGCCTACACTTATATTAGTAATGTTTTATCGATGATGAAGTACATTTTCTAGACATGGGTTATTTGCATAAATTCTTTCAAAAAAGGATTGTGACCCTGAGACCAAAATAGACTGTTAATACATCCTTGATTATGAATACATTTCAAATGATCTTCCAGTGTAAATTACGTGTTATGGCGCTATGACAAGGCAACACATTGAAATGCATTATTTATTAGTTATATATATTTTTATTAAACATTTAAATATTCTGAAAGACAAAACAAGTAGGCCTAGCCTACCTCTCTACTTTCAATCCATAAATACATTTTGCGCATTCGGAAAGACTCCAACATCTTCTCTATGCTCCCACTGTAACAGCGATAGGATTTGGAAGGCTATTTAATTAGGCTGTCCTACCAATGTTACCATGCATCTGATGATGGCAGCCGCTGTGGTAGGGAACTAGACAAAACTTCACAAGATGATTAATGTGTCTCTAGCATACTTCAGCACGGATAATTCCGTTTCGAATAGAGAATAGTCTATATGGCCAGGTCTTATCTTCTTATAGCCTACTAAAAAGGGGCCGCGCAAAACCCATCCACAGGTTGCAAAATTAACTCTAAAAGCGGCAATGGGTCCGTTTGGAAAAATGTCTCTCTTTTGTATAAAAGTGGTGTGTGTAGGACCTCCCGAGTGGTGCAGCGGTCTAAGGCATGGCATCGCAGTGTTGCCGCATTACAACCGGCGGTGACCGGGAGTCCAATAGGGTGGCACACAATTGACCCAGCGTTGTCTGTTTTAGGGCCTGCAGGCTGACTGCGGTTTTCAGTTGAATGGTGTTTCTTCCCAACAAATTGGCGCAGCTGGCTTCTGGGTTTAAGCGAGCGGGTGTTAATAAGCGCGGCTTGGCGGGTCATGTTTCCGGGGGACGCATGACTCTACCTTCCCCTCTCTGGAGCCGGTTGGGGAGTTGCTGCGACGAGACAAAATTACAATTGGATCTTAATTGGATATCACGAAATTGCGGAAAAAAGGTGGGTAAAAATTGCAACAAAAAAGTGTTGTGTGGCTGAACTGAAAACTTTGACTCCGTAGTGCACTTTGTGATACAAGCACAACATTTGGCACAGAGCAGCTATACAGTAGCCTATCATTCTGCAGCGATACACTATCCCATCTGGTTTGCGCTTATTGGGACTATCATTTGTTTTTCAACAGGACAATGACCCAAAACACACCTCCAGGCTGTGTATGGGCTATTTGACCAAGAAGGAGAGTGATGGAGTGCTGCATCAGATGACCTGGCCTCCACAATTGTCTGACCTCAACCCAATTGAGATGATTTGGGATGAGTTGGACCGCGGAGTGAATGAAAAGCAGCCAACAAGTGCTCAGCACATGTGGGAACTCCTTCAAGACTGTTGGAAAAGCATTTTTTATTATTTTTTATTATTTTATTTAACCTTTATATAACTAGGCAAGTCAGCATGGATTCCAGGTGACTACCTCATGAAGCTGGTTGAGAAAATGCCAAGAGTTTGCAAAGCTGTCATTAAGGCAAAGGACTGATCATGTCAACATCATACTTTCAAAATCTTAGCTAGCAGTCATCATCATGAATCAAGTCGACAATTTACTGGAAAATCATTTTTAATCCTTCTCATATGAAGAGAAATAACGAAGAGAAATGATAGATAAAACGTATTGGTGCTCATCGGCCATTGGCCATTGGCCATAAACATTACATAACAAGTTGGAAATCGTAAATTCAACAACGAGTGGTTTGGAAGGAATCAGTGAGAGTGGCTGTGTGGTCCCAAATCTGGGATGAAGGGGCTTGTTTCCAAGTTTAAAATGATAAACATTCAACATTGGCCATGCTGTCAATGAAGCATGATTTGTGCTGTGCTCAAAACAACTGTTAACTAGGAACTGCGAAGACGTGACTTCAGCGAGTTCAAGACAACTGGGAAGTCAGGAAATAACACGCTCCGACTGGGAAAATAGGTTTTGAAAGGTCATCCAACTAGGAATTGTAAATCCAGCCTTTTTTCTAGAGCTACGACCTGAAGATCAATGACGTCATCATGATTCAATCTTGTTTTTTTCCGGAGTTCCCAGTTGTCTTGATAGCACCATAAATCCAGAGAATACCAGGCTTTGATGACAAAAGTTGCCCACGAAGGACTGCCGCGCCACCTTCCTGTTCAAGTGAGCACAACAAGGTGAGTCCAAAATGTATTGTATGCTGCTGCATAAATGTTGTAATATGCCAGGGAGATATGTATCCTGTAGCTAAGAAAGTAATACTACGTGTATGTTGTGTAGTAAGATGTTAGGAGCCCACATGCCTCACCCTAATAATTTGCTATATTTACCTCTCTTCATTTCACCTACTATTCTGACTTGGTGGTGCACATGTAGCCTATAGCCTGTTTTAGAGAAATGTAATCATCGAATATTGTAAGAACTTTCATTGTCTGCTTACATGCCCCCTTTATTTATCCTTCGGTTCTGACTTGGTGTACAGGGAGAACACTGTAAGAACGTCCCATGTTCTGAATTCTGTCGCCTTACATTTCATAAGTGCTAAACTAAACAAATAGTTATATTGACAGCGTCCGTCCTAGCTCGCTCATTAATGTCTTAATCGGAATTACAGATTGCCTCTAATCCGCTTCTCGTCCCCTAATGCCATAGTTTGTACATCTCAATTGTCATTAGAAACCACATTTGTTTAACCAAGTCAGACATATCAGCTATGTTTTTTTGAAAGGCAATAAATGAGGCTCAATGAACTGTTGCTGCCAGACAAGGCTCCGCTGATAGTCAAGTGTAGCAGGGGTTTGATGTTAGGACTGCTGTTGGGACAGCTTTATGTATGCCCTAACAGTTTGTGGGCACCGCTTGTCACCGCTATAGTGCAATTGATGTATTGTGTTGTGTTGTGTCGTGGCAGATGAGCTCATTTTGCCTATATCGGTGGCCATTTTAGGTGGTACTGGTACATGTATGTCAGATTAGCTCAATCGACAATTTCTCAGCCTCTGAGTATCACAGAAATCCAACACTTTGAATGAATACCAGAAAAATGTCCATGAAAAGTGGCTATGGATCAAATTTATCAAAATAACTTTTCAAAACATGAAAACCATACAAAAACATTTATTTTCAAACATCCAACTTGCTATAAATGTCATTTTATTTCTAATATATGCTTATTTTGGGGGCATTAAACCATTTATTTGTGTTATAAAAAGTTTTTAAAATAAAAAGTGTTATTGCTTGACAGACAGTGTCAATTTGCAGCCATTACCAATTATGACCTCCGCTGACGCTTTTATGATAAAATATGTAGGCGCTTTTATAGTTAAGAAGACAGCGGCCATATTATGGGGCAAACCATCCCGACCCCCGAGAGCAACGAAAATACACTTTCTGCAACGATGAGTGATCGTGACCCCGACCCTATCTCGGCTAGTTAAGAATTTCAGGAATTGTACATTTCAGGAAAGTTAAATGGATGCATTTTAAGTCCCAGAGGAATGATCAGATCCTTGTCTATAATATGCGTTGTAAACCAGCAAAGTGAAAAAGTGGATACAGAAAGTAATGACTTGTAAGGACATCACATTAACTTTTGCCAAATCACGCACATTCAGCTTCAACAAAAATAGTAGGCTACTTTCCCTTCTGTGACAGTGCACCAACTCCCCTTTTCAACCCCGTCTCTGCTGTAATCCAATCCAAGATGTTTAGTAAGGGAGAGAATAGGAATCCACTAGTGGCCATCTTCACCTGGGAGTGAAGCCTATTCTGTACGCCCACAAACAAGGACGCTTGCCCATATAAACAAACACACACGCTGTGTTCCTCACTCATCATAACTCCCAACAAGCAGTGTCCAACTGTAAAACAAGGCAGAGACCCAGGAATCTGTCAGGCCCCGTGTCTGTATGGTTGGTATTCCTCAGTGAGTTTACTGAGCTCAGTAATAAATAGCCGGGGTGACCCAGCTTTAGCCTGCTGGAGGCTGGGGGACAGAGCAGAATGCTGGATCAGAGTTCCATCAAAACACACAGCAACACACAGAGAGAAAACTAAACACAGCATAGTGTTTGTGTGGTTAGAGTTAGTGACTCACTGCTTTTCCTAGAAAAACAGAGATTTTTGTGAAAAGTGCTTATAGCATAGAAAACATTGGAAACAAGGCCTGTCTGAGAGTGATGGTAGGCTAGCGCATGAAATGGATTTGAACAATGCTGGATGTATGTTTTGCAAAAAAAAATTGCAAAAACTGAGATTAGGCGTGCAGTCGTGATAGCTAAATCAGCCGTTGCTGGAACAACAACTTTGGGAGAAACTAAGCATGTTAATGAAGAAACATATTTATAAAGAAACATATGTTTGGTAATGTTACCAATAGACCCATGGCTGGTTCTAGGCAGGAAATGAACGTTACATTGTCAAGAAGGGGCCATTAAATGTTTTCACGCGAGGTGGGGGAGCCCCCCCAACCAAATTTTGCTTAGGGTCCCCAAAAGGCTAGCGCCGGCCCTGAATAGACCCCAATGTGTTGTTGCATTTAATCACAAATATTTTATGTAGTCCTTGTTTTTGATCTATCTCCACTGCTTCCGATCTTGCCAACCCCTCAGTGCTCATGGCAACACTGACACAAACAGTAGACATGAATGAAAGTGAACTCAAAATGGCCACCATCTCTGTTTACATGGAAATAAAAGTAGATTCTCAGTAACTGCCTCAATTTGTTACATTCCAGAAATGTTCTTGCAGGGAATATTTCCCTGATCATTTTTTTTTAAAACATGGTGTCAACTTTCCTCTTGGTATAGAAGAATGTTCAGTAATACACTGGAAAACTGCCATAGGCCTAGATGGACATTTGGTCAGTCAACACCGTAGGATGACGTGTCAGAGTTTGGGATTCCTAACGGAAATATGCACTCAGCATCATTTCACCATCGACAGCTTCCTTGTAGGGTACATAGTGGTCATCATGTAACCAATTAGACAAGATATGTCTCAATTTGTTCCGTTGGGGCCATGGTGTGGCCGGAAGCTTTGGCCCGAGCAAGCGTAGATATATGCAGCAGCACTCCGTTAAATTGATGAGCTGAGATAGTTTCTGACTCCACCATCTGGAATTCTAGTCTGGGGTTCTGCTAAAAGCTGCTGACCCACGTTTCAACTCTTAAACTCGGGGAAGAAGGCAAGAGAGAAAAAAAAGCCTGTCATGTCGGGAAGAGTCACTGTGTCAAAGTCCTTTATCTTACCATCAACAGGGGAGTTGGAAATAAGATTGGAGGGCTGAGTCGTCTGAGGCTGGGGAAATAAAGACAGAGCTATGAGACAATTCAAACTGCTGTTCGTTCTAGCAGTGTGCAGCAGGGCTTGGTCCCCGGTCCCTTATGGTTTCACAGCTTAATGCTATAATGTTTCATATTTGATTGATTTCTAGCAATAACTACATACTTATTGTTTAAAACATGAATGCAACAACTGGACTCTGATGAACATCTTTTTGTCCTTTGTGTTCTGATCAATGGGCCGACTAATCATGATCATTCTTTAGATGTCCGATAAGGACTGAGACATAATACCCCACCTTGACAACGAAGATCTCTCTCTCTCTTTCTCTCTCTCTCTCTCTCACACACATACACCCTTTCACTCTATTTTTTTTTTTAAATGTATCAAAGGTTTTCCTATCCCAGAGGATCTCCTAGGCATTCTGTAGATGTCCAATCTGGCATTTCTTAAAAATAGCAAAGAGGAGTAATAGCTCCCAGGGCCATACAATGCATTTTTACTCTACAAACAACAAATGATCTTCAAATAAAACCTGACAGACTTTTACCCAAGTGCTTTTCAGTCTCAAGAAACACAGTGATCCAGCTGACCCAGAAAATATTTTGTTTTTCCACACCCTTCAGTTCCTTCGAGAATGATGGACTTCAAGGTAGAACATTGGGCCACTTCATTTGCTCTGCACTAATTGATAGCCCCAGTCGACTTTCAGTCGTTTGATTCATCTGTGGCCTAAGTCCACTGAGAGGCCTTAGAGAAAATGAGAAATTCTGCTTTTAATCCATGGCAGAGAACACTCAAGTTTGAATATGCTTCTGGCGCCTTGAGCAAACAGACAGCACTTGAAGCGACAAATTATTGTAAACATGGAGAGAACATGGCCTCACTTCAATGGAGTGCAGAGGACAGCTGTTGAGAGCAGTCTGCAACAACCTGTACAGATGTTACAACTGACAGATAACACAAAACCCTTTTTCAAATAAATCACTGTCTTCTATAATCAGCTTTCGTCTTCAGTGAACTACATTAACTGGGAAGGGGATACCTAGTCAGTTGTACCACTGAATACATTCAACCGAAATGTGTCTTCCGCATTTAACCCAACCCCTCTCAGAGAGGTACGGGGGAGGCTGCCTTAATCGATATCCACATCATCGGCGCCCAGGGAGCGGTTGTTTTTGGGGGTTAACTTCCTTGCTCAAGGGCAGAACGGCAGATTTTTCCACCTTGCCGGCTCCGGGATTTGAATCCAGCGACCTTTCGTTTACTGGCTCAAAGCTAGGCTACTCGCTTTTGAAACCACCCAAAGTCTGCTTCAAAACAATGTCCCTCTGTTCACATGCTCAGCATAAATAATCGGGCACTCTCTCGTACTCGTACTGGTGCCGTTAAGGCCCTTGCTCACTCCCTTCTACACTATCTGCGGATACCACCGAGGTCAGTTCACATCAGCACAGCATGGCCACATGCAGAACGACATAAAAACTACACAGGTGTTGGATGAGAAAGAGCCTCTTTGGGGCGTCTCTCTCTCTGGGGATAGTAGACTGATACAGTCATTATTACTAAGGTCCAGTAGAGAGAGAGAGAGGTGGCCTTGGGGCTGGTGCTCCACAATGCCCATTGTTTACTAACTGCTACAGAGGACTGACTAAGCTATATCTGTACCGCCATTCAGTTAACTCAATGCTATACAAAAAAATGTATAACAAAAACACAAACCATACTAGCTACTGTAGTCACTGTAACAAACCTTCGCTGATTATATTGGAGGAGCAACATGGGACTCTCAGAGAGGGAGAGAAAAAGTTACATTTAATCCTATTTTCTATCACCTTAATGCAAATGACAACAAGACTAAACTGGGCCCACCTCTACGGAAAAGCTACAGACGGAGCTCGCAGTCTGGTCAGAAATAATAATGTAGCGTGTGGGAGTTTGATTTACAACCAGAAAGAGGAGGATCTAAGAATAACAGGTGGTACTGGACGTGCAGGTGGTGATGGATTTGGGCAGTGCAGTTGATAAGGCAAAGGCCCGAAACTTGTGTGAGACTTGAGTATCTTAAAAACACTGGCAACTCTTCAAAAGGCTGAACGGGGAAATGTTCAGCTATTTGAGCGGATGTTGGAAGCCGTCCAACATTACCTAAACACAGGGAGACTGAGGCACTGAGCGCCGTATCAGCTAGAGAGGTACCGCCAGCTGCAGCACCATTAATTCATGCGCCTTGGTATGCTGCAAGTCAGACTAACTTGAATTCATGTCAAAAACACTACACTGAACTATGCCTGGAAACTACAGAAACATACCAATAGGACTATTTAGAAATGCAGTGATAAGGATTCATAAGGAGTCGTTTTGGTAATAGTTCCTATGAACCCGCTGTATATAACACGTTCACACAATGTCTACCTGTGTACTGTAGGACATACAAAACTTCAATAACATCCATTGTGAACTATATGAATTACTATAAGCCGTTGCAACTGCTTATGGCTCCCTATAACAGCCTTTATAAACAATTTCCAGACTACATTGCCTCTTCGTAAATGCCTCATAGGTATTGCTCGACAAGTAATGTGCAATACCTAAAGGAAAGTCCCAAGTAGTATAAAACGGTGAGTTCTACCTCCTAACAACACACTAGCAATCCTTTGAGTTGAAACTGTTCAGTCTCTACTCTCTATGGTTTGTGAGGAGGAGAAAGTGGAGAAGGGCTGGCTGGGGTTCAACAGACAGAAGAAATGATGTTTGGTCTGCCCATTTTTTTCAAACTTACTTATCTCTGTGTATAAGAACGCCACAGCATCAGTATAGTAGGAATCAAAGTCCTACAAATAACAGAGCAGTTCTGATCTGCTGCCAAATCCACGGTACTGAACTCTTAAAATGAAGAGCACGTCAGACGGTTGGTGTCAGCGACGGGATCCAACTCTGCTGATAGTGAATGGAGAACGAATTGCTTTGATAAAAAGGTCACAATGTTACAGTGTTTCAAATTGAGAAAAGCATCACCCAAGGACAAGCGTTCATTGGTGTACTAGCTTGTTTTGGTCACGCCACTGCCTGGCTGTTTTGATTCCTCTGACTCACCAGAGCTGGGAGATAATGAAGTGTCACTTGATGATGGTCTCAATTTTGATCTATCCTCATTGCTGGGTGGTGAGTGAGTCATGAGTCGTGGTAATATAAGTAGGGATGTGGAAGCCACATTCAAGGTTGTGTTCTGTTCCCTAAACATCACGTCCTTGTCACCTGTCCATGAGGCACATACTCCAGTAGTTACTAATGGGGAGTCGGGCGAAACAAGATTACCTTTCTGCCTAGAACGTTTGGCAGGAAAACTAAGAAGAGCACAGTAAACATGAAGTCTAGTCTGTGTCTGCCACTGGGTTCACTGGCTGGTCACTACAGTTTCACATGGCCTACAGTAGCCTAAATGCAGGGCCTTACCACGACAAAAACATGGAAGTAGAAAGAACATCACTCAAGTTCCAAGTAGGCCTACCATATGCATCACAGATTCCTAAAGAAAAGTTAGACATTTTCCAGAATAATGTAATATTCTGTCACGTTCGTCGTAACCATGAGACCAAGGCGCAGCCTGATTTGAATACATTCTCCTTTATTTACAATGAACACGAAGAAACACTAAACAAACTAATAAAATAACAAAAACGACCGTGACGCTAATAATAACGAGTGCTGACATGCAACTACACATAGACAATAACCCACAAAACCAAAAAGGAAAATGGCAACCTAAATAGGATCCCCAATCAGAGACAACGATAAACAGCTGTCTCTGATTGGGAACCAATTCAGGCCACCATAGACCTACAATTTACCTAGACAATACCAAAACCCTAGACAAGCCAAAAACACACATACCACCCTCGTCACACCCTGACCTAACCAAAATAATAAAGAAAACAAAGATAACTAAGGTCAGGGCGTGACATATTCTAACATCATTTTTTGATATTCTCTTTGTGTTATTGGCAGATTTGACATCCTGATCATCAGTCATTGCTCTGGGGCATGACGTTTTAGCAGTGCCGCTTCAGCCACTATCAGTGTAAATTTAGCTCACTCCTGGACCGTGGCTGTGAGGCAGTGAGTACCCACTAACTAAACACTCCTCAGTGACATGAAGGCCATCCATCACTGGACTCTGCCATTGTAGTGCATGTGAGAGAGCGATTGGGTCAAACTCTGCTAAATCATCTGAATTCCTGCTGTGTCTTGGCCCTTGCTCTCGAGATGAAGATAAAGAGTCATGCACATTCCTCAATTTAATAATTAATGAAGTGACACGTGATGATGTTGTGTTGTGGTGTGCAATGTCTATTAAATGTGCGACATATGTAATATTTGTATTACATTTGTGTTCTATACAACGTTACATTATTGCAGGTATTGTAATAACATTCTAATGTAGTGGAGCTTTTTTTATTTAATTTTTTTTTTTTTATGTTCCCACCAAAATGATCACACTATCGACTCTTGGTGATATGCACGTCTTCTTGGAAGACATGCCAAAACTCGAGTTCCGATGGTTATACTGTACAGAACACACTAAATAAATAAACGTTGCTTATCCCTGCTGAGGAATAGAACACACAGTGGCACCAGGAACTCCACCGACATCAATCTGAAGACCTTTGACCCCATTTTTCCTCCAATCGGACAGGTCATTAGACACTGAACGCTACATCATCAATCTGAAGCTCATTGATCAGATCTGATCATTGTTTCCCGGAAAGTTGCCTCACAGACTTCATCCACACATCTACGTGTTATCCCAAGGAACTCAATAATCGAGAAAGAAACAAATCATCTACCCTGAGCGGCATGACAAAACAAGGAAGTGGGTAGATCAGAGAGACTGTCCTTCCAAAGAACATCCTTCCAGACACAAAGTCAGTTAGCATTATTAGTGAGAAGAAGAAGAAAAAAAACAACGACAAAGACATTAAGGGGCATCCCCATGATTGGATGAGGGCTAAGGGATGGACAGGGACTGTCAGCCTGGTGTTTTTATGTGCCTACAGATGCCTATGAACATAGAGGAAGACCGCGATGGAAAGCACCTGCTCCAGGCACTGGTTCCTCTCTACTGAGCCCCTCTTGGATGGCCTATCCTCTATACTTTCACTGAGCTGCCTATATCTGGGACTTCTCCCTCCAGCATACCAGCAGCTCACCCAGACGTAGCCTTCTCTGATGAGCTCTTCTCTGGCCAGTGGGAACCAGGGTGAAGGGCCACAGTGCTGAAAACTGAGACTGGATCTACTAATTGAGTGGTAATAATGTGACCCAGTTGGAGGATGTATGAGTGCCTGCGCGACAGCTCCCTTCTAAACAGATTTATGAGCGAGAAAGAGACCTCAAATAACACGCTCCATAACATCTGTCATCTCATAACGTCCTTTTCCGTCTCATATAATATTGTCGTATCACTGAAGACCCTGCACCAAGATTCACACAAAAAAAACAGGGTTAGAGAGAGAGAGAGGAAAAAGGGACAGCTAACCTGGCATCAACACTCCCCAAGTCAGAGGCTACATTCATCAGGGAGGTGAAGTCAAGGGTCGCTTGGTAAGAGTAATGGAGCATGTCATTGAAGCCTCATCAGGAGGTTCTCTGGTTGGCTGCTAAAGTAAGCAGATACCCTATAAGGAATAAACGAAAGACAGTTCGTAAGTGTAAGTATATCAAATAATACCAGGTTAAATCAGAGTTACAATACTTTGTGATGTGTTGAATACAGCAAGAGCACGGAACATTCCCTATAAGGTGGATCTAAAAACATCAAGCAGAAGTTTCAATCTTAAGTTTCTTCAGGTTATAAGCAGAGTTCAGAGCGCATTCTATAACAGTATTTTCATTTGACGTGGAAAATCGTTGCAGTGGAAAATATCGTGGAGAAAAGCAGTATTGAGTAACACAGTGAATTCTGAACACAGGAACGCCCACACACAGTAGGTCTACTGTAACTTTAAACAACACCTTATTGATCCTGTCATAAACTAGCATTGACATGGTTACAGAGGACATTGGTTGTTGTACAGTATTCCACACATATTTTAGCCCTTTGAAACATTAAACAGGACAAAATGTAGCTCTGATCTCCATCCATGTTTCACCGTTAAATAAACAGAACACCACTACTTAGTGAACAACAGAAACACGGCTTCTCTTAGCGATTCTACAAGTTGCTAACTAAACACATTTGCCCTTTACTGGATGTTGGCGTGCTATTATATAGTCGTGATTTAGGAAGAGAGTAGTGCAGGCTGAGGTTGAGGCCCAGACAAGGAGGAGAGGCTAAGGGGCATGACAGTTTTACAAGATCCCCTGGAGTGAAGAAGTGTTCTCCATCATTTGGCTGCTGCGTCCTGCTGTTGGAGACTTATGGGCTGACACCTCAATGGCGACGCGGCTCAATGCAAGACGGCATACTGTTTAAGGCCCGGCTCCGGTTCCTCCCCCAATCACAGCTGAAACAGTTCATCCTTTATGGAGCTCCACACAGTCAGAGTTATTCATACAGACATATAGGGTGACCCACTGTACCTCCTAGCCGTGGGAGGAGGATGTCCCCATGTGATGTTCTCAACCTTGCTCAAATCAAACGCGCGTGTGGCGCTGGCATGGTGGCCTTTGACGTGTATAATTCAATCAGAGGAACCGTCCAAAGAGTGTTAGCCTTACTTCCATGTCTCTCACCAGCAGGATTTGCACCGGGGATATTTCATCAGTTGAAGACTGATAACTGACGGCAAAAAGTGAGACCGCGAAGAGACAAGGGGGCGGAGCTTACTTAAGAGCATAACTGATATAAAGGATGAACTTCAAACCCTGGTGACCTTTGACAGCGGGGGGGGGGGGGGGCGGCCTAAGATTATCTTCTCTGTGCTCCAGACCCGGGGTAAGACGAGAGGGCCTGAACAGAAGTGCTTCACAGCGGCACACATGCACACAGGGAGACCAAGAGCGTAGTCGTTCATCTTAAACCTTGCAAGCAAAGGTAAGGTCGGTTATTCATTGTTAAGTCGTGAGTTTTAGTACAGCTATTAATTGCAGAGGCTGTATAATTGTTGTAACAATACTGAAGTGTATAAATGCTACAAAGTCGATGTGTAAAATGAATGCAAAAAGTTCAAGCTTGTTTGATCTTTAAAACTATTGAAAATATAATCAAACACTAGATCCCTTCTTACTTTAAATACACATCTTTGGTTTATGTTTTCATTGGATTGCCATAACACTCTTATGTGGGCAATGCTTTTCTAAAAAAACTCTGGTTTCTCTACAGAGGCACTATGGGGGGGTCCAGAGTAAAATCAGCCCAGTATAATGTGCTCATGTACCGGAAGTATTTTATAGACCAGCAGCTGCAGTATTTCACTTCACGAGGCAGTGCACACAGAGTGCCAGGATTGCACTCAAGCTTTCTTAAAAGGACATTTTCTTCTCAATTTAATAAGACTTCCTGGTTAGATTTATTGTGATGGCTTTTGAAGTAAAGAGGCATAACGTGACAAAAAAACAAGCTCTATAACCTCGGGATATTCCACAAAGTGCTGAGCATTCCGAGGGATCCGTTTGGTTGACGGTTGCAGAAAATGGGCAAATAAAATGTTTTCCCCACCTATAAAGACTTTCAATTCAATTGATCCGGGGATGTAAATCAGAAGCAAACTCAAAGCTTGACTCAAACCATAAAGATGTGAGGTGTTTGTTCGGTTCTTCAAGGCTCATCACCTACAGTATGTGGAGCATACGTTAAGAACGTCAAGGTCTTCTAGTATTTTACGCAACTTTGTTTTTCATACTCTGGCAGTAATCATCGCTCACACACTCACCCATGATGAACAGCATTGTCTATCGGATCTAAAAAAAAAAAAAAGAGAGAGAGAAAAGATTAACAATAGCACAGCTGAGACATTCAAACAATAAGACAGGAAGTGCTTAATAAAAAAAATTGTAATTCATTGAGGTCTATGATTCACACAACCCCACAGCGAAAGAAGACTATGTTGACATGATTTTGAACAGGGCGCCGTGTTCCCAGAGAGAGGCACCTTCCTCAACAGTGTTATTCTAATGTTAGCGGAAAGCACACGACCCAGTGGAGCATGCAGAGAAGAGCAGAAGAAAGGGCCTGGCTAATTCGCTCGGCACTCAGTGAGGACACAGTGATGGAATGTGAATGTCAGCAGCCTCTTTATTTACACACTGTATAAAAACCAACTGGTAATTAACACCGGGGCGCCCTCCCGCGCTCAAGTGTAATTGACTGTTTCAAAAGGACCACCGCTTCATAATCCTGGCTGTGTATTCATATTACCCTCTCCATATTGCCCCATATCCCACCCTCCGTTTCAGGACAGGGGTCACCAACACTGGCTGAGACACTCAAACACATAAGACTTCTTTATGAAGGCATTAACATTTTGACATGTTCATGATGAGTAAGTGTAGTAAGATGGACCTCGGAGAGACCTTGTGCTACTGTCGAAGGTGTGTGGAGTCTTCTTATTTGTGCTGTGTGAGGAATTCTCTTGTGGAATACATCTTGAGTGGTAAGCCTACTGAGCATCCGTAGGAGCAAAACGATAATTGGCATTTTACTTGTATTCGTACGGGTAACTGGCTGAAAAGCTATTCAATTTCCCTTGGTATCTTCCGGGGTTCTGTAGTTGTAAAAATTGGAAATGGGCAGAATTGTAACACATTTCTGCTGCGTTTCGATTAGATCGAGTCAATTTGACAGCATCTTCTGGCATCCATTTCAAAGTGATCACCCCAATAGCCAATTTACAGCATAGTAATTATCCATGGTTACAAATAGTAGAAGTGTTGTGGTTAAAGACTCGTTCTTTATTCTCAACACTGCTCTCTACACCCGCTGTTAGTCGGAATAGAATATGCACTTGTTAATCTTGACCGGTGAGGCCTGTGAGCAACATACTGTATCGCCCTAACATGTGTCTATCTGGTCTCTACTGCTTCCTCACAGGGGGGACATAAACTTAATGAGAAGCTCATTTGCATTTGTTAATTTGGGTTAATGTGCACTAATTGATTCTTGTAACTTGTGTATTCCAATTAACTCAAGTTACAGTTGCCCAGTGGTCCTGCTCCTGCTGGAAATGAGTGGTGTTTTCTCCATTAAATTCCCTCTGAGACACTGCCAGATTGGCTGTAGAGTAATTAAGAGTTAATGAGCTTGGAAACAATTAGACCAAGCAATGTTCTTCCTACTTTGTTTATCTATTTCAGTGTGTCCATATTGCAACGTAAGACTGCTGACGACCCTTTTGAAGTCTATAACGATACAACTAAAACATGTCAGGTACAAAGAATTAGGCTACTTTTAATTGACTGAACTGTAGGTAAATAACAGACTGCATATATCCGAAAATAAATACAGGGAACCACCGAAAATACTCAAGCTATGCCTTCCTGTCTTGGGAGTAGTTTTCAAATCTCAACAACAGAACATTTGATAGTTTGAACAAGTGAACTTGTGGAATGTAATGATCGATAAATGAATGAAATCTACTCTCGTACTTCTTTATAACTGCGTAGTTTCACTCTCCTCCATTTTTGAGTCTCTTGCGGAGTCTCAACCTCTCGGAGCACAGGAACTGCTCGATCTTGGCAATTTGGGCTCTGATATTAGACTGCTGCGACACCTCGTTGTCCTGTGAGCTGGGTGGAAAAGCACAAGAAGCAGTCCCTCTGCTGAAGCTGGGGTGACAGGGAGAGGAGTCAGTCCTGGGGTACTCCTGCCACACCCTGCTGCTGCCCAAAGTGGAAGGGGTCGGGATGTTGGGCATCTCAGAGCTGACAGTTAGTTATTAGTTATGAGCCTTTTAGGCTTAAATAATAGATTCAACTTGTTGAAATTGTCCCTTTACATGTTTTAGGTGCTTTCCCCTCAAACATGTAACTCATGCTCATTGTTTCTCATTTCACAGCACCTGGCTCTAATAAACAGCAGACTGACACACTGCGATGATTGTGACGAGAGAGTAAGTGAGTGTGTGTGAGTGAGTGAGTGAGGAGAGGTAGCAAAGTATCCTTAGGTAGCCTATTCCCACAGCTACTCCATTCTCTATGTGAGTAGTATGTGAGTTGTATGTGTTGAACACACGTTGAAAATCCCAACCCCTCCACAGTAGTATCTCTGTGACCCTCAACATTAAGACTCAGACTCTGTGACCCTCAACCCAGAGGCCTGGATACAAAATAAAAAAGATTTACAGGAAACAATTATCTGAAATTGTTTTAACTGTTTTCTGTCACTTGTGATTTGACAGAAATGTCTGAGGGTTCCCTATAAACTTATGCGGAAGAGTTGATTCAACATTCGAGACATTCCCCAAGCATGGTTGATCGCATCTACTAATCTATCCCTCCGGAGTCGAGATACTGCTGTTCTCCATCAACCTCTAACTGAGAAAAATGCTGTCATTTCACTCGGCTGAAACGTTTTTGTCAAATAAGAAAAAAAAGTGAGCTTCAAGTTATTTTCATTGCTCTGCATAACTGCTCCTTAGATACTGTATATGAACTCACTTTTTCTATTGATATTTCATGAAAGGTATCTCTGATTTTGTTCCACTTCCCTCGATGATCTGTCTTGCGGGAAGTCAGGATGTTGTCAGCTTTCTGTGAGTCTGCAGACGTGGTCATCACTGACGGATCTGAATGACAAACAGGGAATGGAAGATATACTCAAGCCAATCAGATTCCCTTGATCAAATATCAGGTATGCCAATCGCAAGGAGGCAATCATGAAGTCGCAAAACAACGATGTTCCTTTTTCAGAGTAAAAGTACTTCGAAAGATTATTTGAAGACTAACTGATTGCCATACTCACCTGTACTGACATACTCACTGTTTTGCTTGCCCTTTAGGGTGATGGGTATTGTGAATGGAGAAGGAAGCTGTTGGAACCCAGAGGACTGTTTGGTTTTCAGTTCAGACACTGGAGATATCTGGCATGTAGAGGTTGTAGGCCTAATGTCATTCGTACGTTGACTAATTGCGATGCCCTGCATGTTCCTGGAATGTATGTCCAGTTAACACAAATGATGATTCATATCTTTTGTTGCTTGCAAAAAACGCATTGTCTTCTCTTCAACTTTTAGCGGGTCAGATTGTCTTGAATGATTGCTTTTGGAGGAGAGATCGGTCTCAATTCTTGGGGGCTTTGACGTCGGTGGGTTGTTGTGCGTAACTGCAGCATCCTTTTCATTGGCATGTTGTGGTCTCAACTTTTCCTCCACTGTAGAGTTACGGCAGTGGCCTTCATGAACCCTCTCAGACTGTGGTGAGCCCATAGCAAGTGGAGAAGGTTGGGACTGGGATCCAACAGGGCCGGCAATGTCCACACAAACATTTGAAGAAGGATGTTCAGGGACATCATCTCCATGGGTTCCATTAGGACTCGCATCAAGCTCTCCACTCTCTGGTAAGGTCTCCTGACAGTTAGGATCCAGTGTGTCCTCTGTCACCGACACAGTCTTTAGCTGGTTGTTCATGCTTATCCTCCGACTTCTTGGTGGCAATATTATAGTCCAACTGAGCACAGTCCTGTGCAACAACACTCTGGGGGCTGTTTTGCTGTGGAAGGTTCAGGGGCATTGATGGAAGACAAGATATTCCCGTTATCTCTTGCTCTGTTGTATTCTCAATGTGTGTTTTGCTGTGTTGGGCTGAAGCTGTTAATGACCTGCTAGGTGACACATCGTTGACCTCTGGCGTGTGACATCTTATTACATTGATTTCAAAGACCTTCTGAGGAAGCGCGTTGCATGGATCTGAGGACTGTGAGACTGCCGATGGGGTCTCAGCTCGGACTGGGCCAATGTCCTGAAATGATGATGCTGCTTTTCTGGCTGCCTCCGTGTTTATCACGTCTGGCTGGTTGTCATCTCTGGTGTATACACCCTCTGTTCTTGCCATCCAGCCCTTGTTCCTCCAGCCACTGGGTTAATGTCTAGCCCACCACAGACAGACCTGTTCTCAGAGCCAGATTGCACCCTCATAGAGTGACCTTTGTCGGTTAGATGGACATCCAGACATTATTAATCAAACTGCAGACTGGATCATTGGAATAACTGGAGTTACGTTTGTTGTTTGAGTCAGCTGGCTGACCTTCCCCTGCTCTGCAGATACTCAGCACATGGACCACGTCTGTGACCGTGGTCGGACCATCTGCAGATCCAGACTGGAGCGAGGCCAACCACTCCAGACTTCCTGCTAGTGGCAGGAGCACTAAGCTAGGTTTGTCAATACCCTGACGTCTCTCTCCACCTCCCTTCATGCCTGTGTACGCTGGATCGGAACCTGTACGCTGTTGATAACCTTATAGTTGGCTGTCTGTGGAGAGACCTCCATCACAGTCTCCAAACACCCCTCAGGACCGACTTCACAGCTTTGATCTGTGTTGGTAAACCACATAGCCAAACAACACCAAAGATACATTTGGGACAATTTCTACAAAGTTATTGAACCAACATCGATGCCACAATTAAATATGCAATTAACTTGAATGCGATGGTAATGAATCATGCAATGGCAATGACTGGCAAACAATATAATGTTATGTTTGTACAATATAATGCATCTTACCTGGCACATTTGTAACAATTCCCCTGTTTGTGCCTCTCCATCCACTACATCTGCATCCTCTCTAGGAATGCCCTTAGCAGATTGGTCTCTGCCTTCACCCACTGGGTTCTGGTTGTCTTTCAGCCCACTCTGTATAGGCAAACGATAACCGATAAGAGTATTATTGAGGAATTCATGGTGTACGGTCGAAATACAGCAATTAAACATCTGTCTCTCTGTTATTAATCAGCAGTGTACAAAACATTACGCACACCTGCTCTTCCCATGACAGACTGATCAGGTGAAAGCTGTGATCCCGTATTGATGTCACTTTTTAAATCCAGGTTAAAGGATTGTTAAGCATTGAGACAGTCGAGACGTGGATTGTGTGTGTGTGCCATTCAGAAGGTGAATGGGCAAGACAAACGATTTAAGTGCCTTTGAACAGGGTATGGTAATAGGTGCCAAGCGCACCGGTTTGTGTCAGGAACTGCAATGCTGCTGGGTTTTTCACACTCAACAGTTTCCTGTGTGTATCAAGAATTGTCCACCACCCAAAGGTCATCCAGCCAACACGCCAACTGTGGTAAACATTGAGGTGGGCCAGCATCCCTGTGGAACGCTTTCGACACCTTGCAGAGTCCATGCCCCAGCGAATTGAGGATGTTCTAAGGGCAAAAGGGGGTGCAACTCAATATTAGGAAGGTGTTCTTAGTATTTTGTACACTCAGCATATGTCAGCATGTGTAACTCAGATTTTTATTTGGCAAACGTTGCTGTCCCCCACCTCTAGGCCCTGTATGCGTTCTGCTTGCAGTATAGCATGGGGATGATAGTTCTATGTGTTTCTCGTGAAGGTGATCAGAAGCTGGACTGACTGGATCCCCACATGTCACAGAAGCTTCTGTTTAAGCACACGCAGTACACACAATTTTAACACAACTTTAGTGTGCTCAGCTGTGTTCAGCTGTGTGAAGCAGTGACACAAACATACACGTGTCTAGTTAAGTTTGACCACGCTTTTACATCACAGGAGAGACTTGGTCCATTGAATATGTTTGTCCAGTGCATCACAGCATCTTTTCAACCGTATTTGACAATATTCAGGGACACCTCACTGTCCAGTGTCATCTTTGAATTTCTGCACTCCTCCATCAGATCAGTCTTCGTTTTTCCTGGGTTTTCTCTCGGATCACTTCATGTTCTCTTTTAAGGGCCTGCAATAAAATTAATCACCCGAGAGGTTTTTTTGTGCAATAATACATTTTTATGTGTTTATTTAACCTGGACTGAGGGATCTAAACAGGAAGAGAAGCCAATACAAATCAGCTGGGCTGTGTCATGTTAATAATGATTTTAATAAATGAATGAATATGTGAATTAAACTGGGGTAGAGGGGGCGAGTAAGAGGCAATAAGATACGCGGCTGTAAACAGGGGATAAACACACTATCATTCAGTTGCACTTCGTGTGTACTAATGTGCAAAGTGTGATATATAGTGCAGTCCGCCATCTTTATGTGCGGCGAAGACTATCGTCATTTATTTCTGTCCTTGTAGAAATTCACTTCATAATCATTTAACTGGTTTTAAGAAGTCTTTGATCGAAAAGAGAGTGACAGAGGAAGTGTTTGTTCCACCATTTTGTATTAAACCATCAACAGTACTCTCTGGTCATTTAAATCATACCTATCAAATTGTGTTCTATTTTCAGAAAATCACGGGGCAATAAAAAATGCAATAAGTTGTAATAGAGCAGAATAAACATGGAACGGGAAAGTGAATTTTGCAGACCGTTTTGTAATCTGAAAAGAAAAACAATTTTCTTGAGCTTAGTTTGCTTATTTGAAACGAGGAGACACTAATAACTGCTAAAAGGCCTGATCGGGTACTCCTTCCGCTGTGCTTCAACCTCCAGCTCCACTCAGCTCACAGCCTGAGTTGATGACAGCAGAACCTGCTGGACATGCTGTAGTGAGATCATCACCTCTTGAACACACACAAAGGGGTGGGGGCTGTGTTAATGACATAAAGCACAACCGCTTGCCTGCCCCGTGTGGGAATCCCCTAACCCCCACAAACCAACCCCCTTCATTTTACACTGACACACTTTCCCCAAATCAATCAAATGTCACCTTTTAACATTTTCACCCCGTCGAGCGGCCAATGTAATACACTATGCTATGCAGGGAAAGACCGTTTGGATGCTGACCTTTTCTCCAGCCCTTTCAGTCGTACACTCTTCGCTGAGTTCCTTTAATTCATTTCTGTTTCCTGCAAAATAAAAACCTGTTTAATTATTAACATTTCATTAATTTTGTCTTGATATACAAGGTAATAAATACCCTGCTACATATCCAGTTTTCTCCCAAAAACGAAATCCCTCTTACCACATGCAGTCTGGGTTGCTCTTTGACTATGAGGTTGCAGTTCTCCAGATCCACCCACTGATGACACTTTGGCCTTAAGAAGCTTGTTATTAAGTTTCTCCACATCCTTGACGAAGACAAGAACATAAGAGTGCTTTCATTTACAAACTTGGAGACCCCAAAACTCCGATCCACATCCATAAGAGGGAAAAGTAACAAAATGATGTCATGGTCAAATGTGTGTAACCTTCAGTCTCCGGCACTTTATAGTACAGTGAATGCTGTACATGTATATTACAGAGATACTGCACAACAATGATATATGATCACTTCTTCGTCTGAAGAAGTGGACCAAGATGCAGCGTGGGGAAGGTTAATCATATTCTTTAATAATCACCAGAAAAACAAGAAAGAGAGAACCAACAGCCTTGTAGGGCTCAACAGCAACAATACAAGGACAAGATCCCACAACATAGGCGGGGAAAAAGGCCACCTAAGTATGATTCCCAATCAGAGACAACGATAGACAGCTGCCTCTGATTGGGAACCACACTCGGCCAAACACAAAGAAATACAACACATAGAATGCCCACCCAAGTCACACCCTGACCAAACCAACTAGAGACATAAAAAGGCTCTCCAAGGTCAGGGCGTGACATTGATCTCCTTGGCAGATAATTATTTGAGTTACACTTCCAGACACTGCCTTCTCTACCCAATTGTTCCCTATAAACAGCAGTCGATATGCTCTTTTAAAATTCATATTTAGATCACGTCTCAAGTGTTTTAAGGAGATGATTGTGGATTCTTGTTTTCTGTTTACAGACATTAGTTTTATTGTTGAGTCTCATGACATTTTCAACTGTAAGAGAGGCATCAGAGACTACAAAGAGAAAGTCATTGAACAAATGTAAGCTTGCTGAACTAAATTAATTAATGAAATGAAATCATGCAATTGTTGACCAAGTTAAATATTTCTGGGATTTATATACGGTGCATTCAGAAAGTATTCAAACCCCTTAACTTTTTCCACATTTTGTTACGTTACAGCCTTATTCTAAAATGCATTAAATAGTTTTTTTCCACTCATAAATCTACACACAATACCCCATAATGACAAAGCAAAAACAGGTTTATCAACATTGTTTCACATTTATATATATATATAAAAAATGGAAATATCACATGTACATGCATTTTCAGACACTTTACTCTGTACTTTGTTGAAGCACCAGATTACAGCCTCAAGTCTTCTTGGGTATGATGCCAGTCCACCTGGTCATATGTCCCCAGTCCACCTGGTCATGCTGCTGCTCCAGTTTCAACTGTTCTGCCTGTGGCTACGGAACCCTGACCTGTTCACTGGACGTGCTACCTTTTCCCAGACCTGCTGTTTTGAACTCTCTCTCTACCGCACCTCCTGTCTCTAACTCTGAATGATCGGCTATGAAAAGCCAACAAGCCAACTGACATTTACTCCTGAGGTGCTGACCTGTTGCGCCCTCTACAACCACTGTGATTATTATTATCTGACCCTGCTGTTCATCTATACCCAGGACAGCCAGAAGAGGACTGGCCACCCCTCAGAGCCTGGTTCCTCTCTAGGTTTCTTCCTAGGTTCTGGCCTTTCTAGGGAGTTTTTCCTAGACACCGTGCCCCTACATCTGCTTGCTGTTTAAGGTTTTAGGCTGGGTTTCTGTACAGCACTTTGTGACATCGGCTGATGTAAAAAGGGCTTTAAAAATAAATTTGATTGATTGATTGATGACGCTACAAACTTTGCCACACCTATATTTGAGAAGTTTCTCCCATTCTTCTCTGCAGATCCTCTCAAGCTCTGTCCGGTTGGATGGGGAGCGTTGCTACAGAGCTATTTTCAGGTCTCTCCAGAGATGTTCGATCAGGTTCAAGTCTGGGCTCTGGCTGGACCACTCACGGACATTCAGAGACATGCCCCAAAGCCCCTCCTGCGTTGCCTTGGCTGTGTGCTTAGTGTCGTTGTCTTGTTGGAAGGTGAACCTTCGCCCCAGTCTAAGGTCATGTGCCAGCCAGCCTGCCTTTTACTGAGGAGTGGCTTCTGTCTGGCCACTCTACCAAAAGGCTGATTGTTGGATTGCTGCAGAGATAGTTGTCCTTCTGGAAGGTTATCCCATCTCCATAGAGGAACTGTGGAACTCAGAGTGACCATCGGGTTCTTGGTAACCTGCCTGTCCAAGGCCCTTCTCCCCCGATGTATCACTTTGGCAGGACAGCCAGCTCTAGGAAGCACAGCTCAGCTCAAACTTCTTCCATTTAAGAATGATGGAGCCCACTGTGTTCTTGGGGACCTACAGTGCTGCAGAATGTTTTTTGGTACCCTTCCTCAGATCTGTGCCTCGACACAATCCTGTCTCGGAGGTAATAAGAAATAAGGTATTTCTGTTTCTGCAAACATTTCTAAAAACCTGTTTTCCCTTTTTCATAATGGGGTATTGTGCGTAGATTGATGAGGACTTTTTTAAAAATGTAAAACATTTTAGAATAAGGCTGTAACGTAACAAAATGTAGAAAAAGGGGAAGAGGTCTGAACCCTTTCCCGAATGCACTGCATCTGCAGCTTTATCTTTACTGCAAATGGAAAAGTAACATCCTCCAGATTAACTCCACAAGGTGGAAAAAAGTATTCCTATCTTCTTTAAATTAATAGCAGCTGCTGACCCCACCGTAACTGTATCACTACTTTACATAAATAGTGATACTATGGTTTAGGGGCAAAAGATTAACATGTTTCAAAAACCAAGCACAACAGAGTTACTGGTTGAATGCCAGACAAGCTACCTGGTAATGTGTGGCCTGCACACAGATTCCAAAGGCACTTATATATTTTGCCTTGTCCATTCACCCTCTGAATGACACACATACACAATTCGTGTCTCAATCGTCTCAATCCCTATTCAACCTGTCTCCTCCCCTTTACCTACATCGATTGAAGTAGATTTAACAAGTGACATCAATAAGGGATCATAGATTTCACCCGGATTCCCCCGGTCAGTCTATGTCATGGAAAGAGAAGGTGTTCCTAATGTTATGTACACTCAGTGTATATTAGAGTCTTGGGCAAAGTCTGGCTTTTAAAACGTATGGTAACACTTTACATTAACTTCCTCTGCACAGGTATAAGAGCAACTTAAGTTTGACATAAAATGTCTACATGTTCTAGTGGGCATGGCTGTGGTGGGAGTACCATTTTGCTCCAGCTTCTTGTGGGCCTGCTTGACCATGGCCCACTGTCTGGAAAGAGCCCCAAACCACTTCTCCACTTCCGCCAGTTGGTTCAGGTGGCTGTCTTTAGTCTGGGTCTGCAGCTGCAGCTTCTGCTCCTCTAACTAGAAGTAAAGTGGGTTCTCTCTCAGCAGATCAGGTCAGGATTGGTCTGATTTTTCGAAGTCCGTTTGCCACAAAGGAGGATACTGGGAAAGAGTTTGCTGTCACTTTGGGCTGAGAGGACCTTTGTTTAACATCTTGGCCGCCGGGCTCCCCTCCTAGAGATAAGGAGTCAACTTGACACATGCCTGAGAGCCTTTTATTGTTCGTCGCTGTCATTTTTGTTTGATTGTCTGAATCAAGACGCTTTTTTTCTTTGCCACTGGAAGGTTAAACAGAGTGAGGCTCAGTTGTAAAATATTATAGTGATATTTTCCCGGCTGCACTGGCAGTTCAAGTGTCACACACTCCCTATCCGTTACTCCTGATGAGCCAATCCCTCCCCCTCATCCTCCTCTTTAATTCCGCCCACTCCCACTCTCCCCCGTCGACATTTTATATAATTGGAATCCGTACCAGCTCGCTTAATTTCTTCTCCAAACTGTACTCGAACAACTGTAGAACCGCTGTAAAAAGACGGTTATGTTTACAGTCTACAGTGCAGACTTTCAGGGAAGTTTTGTAGTATTAAGCAAAGCCTTGCATATGTGCAAATAACATTCATTTAAACTAACCATACAAATGATTTAATATACAGTACGACATCAAATAAAGTCAACACAATTGTGCCTTGATATAAGCAAGAAGTCAATTATTTTACTCCAAAATAAAATGTCAAAAAAAAGAGCCTGCATTCCTCAAGAGCAGGGTTAGGTTGTAAATGCAGTGAACCATGGGGACTTCCATATATCAGCTGTCTCAACCCAGTATCTATTCCACATACACACCAACTCATAAGGCCAGCGGTGGGATAGCTTTTCACATCGTTCACCCATATCCCCCAAAACGGGGGAAAAGCGGAGGGGATTCTTCCTGGTGTGTTTTCTAGAAATGTTGCCTGTAACAATTTCACTTCCTCCTTCAGACTGTTAATCTCCTTGTTCAGCTGGTGCTTTCCCTTCAATTAAACATTGTCACAATAGATGTATTTAGTTTATTAGAATCAATAGAATAGTATTTGTGAACTATAAACTAAACTCAGTAACTTCATTTTGGCATTACTGAATTACTGCATTTGTACAACACCATTTTAAATAATAATAAAAAATAGTATGAATAAAGGGAAAAAAAATTTAAGAATAGCTTTATCATATTGTTTCATCTTCGACACCTCTGATTTGGGACTGATATTATGTCATGATATCAGAATCAAATGTTTCCAAACTATAAAGCAAAATTGGACACAAAAAATACATTGAGCATGTTTACATGCACACCAATAATTTGATATAAAACTGATTATGGCAGTAGGCCGAGTATGGCAATAGTCATGTAAACACTTTACTCTGCTTATCCTAAGGTCAAAATCGAAGTAAGCATACGCCGACTAAAACATGTTTACAGTTTTATCCAGGGGTGTATTTGATCTGCGCATGTGCCAGCACCAGCAACGCAAGCCTCCTGCGTTTGCACGAGTGCAGTGAATTCAGAGAAACGGAAAGTATGCATTTTATAAATAGTTTTCACATACAAACTTTATATATCCGAACTCGGAATCAAATGGTCTTTGCAAAAATAACATGATATAACCATGTGCTAGAACGCTTATTTTCATTGGCGATTTTCTACATTTATTTAATTTAAGTCCCACCAGGTAGCCTGATTTCAGATGTGTTAGAACGCTCATTTTGATTGCCGATTTTCTGCATTTTATTTAAGTCCCATCAGTTGGCCTGATTTCAGATGTGTCCATGTAAACAGGAATAGTAGGCAAATCCTTCTTCCTGCAAAGCATGTAAACATTTTAAACAAACTATTACATTAATCTGACAATCCACAATAACCGTATTATTGTGTGCACGTAACCACAGTCATGCTTCCACTCCACCACATAGCCGCTGGAAGTAGGGGTGTTGAGGGTGAAAAATCTGGAGAAAAGGAAAAGAAAAAAGGGGTGCTGTCATTTGTGAGATATTCTGCTTTTCTAATTTCCTCCTTCGATACAAGTTTACTAATCTTTTCTTCATACTGAGTTTCAGCCTCCGGAAGCAAAGTGCATACAAATAATATATAAAATACATAGTCAATCTCAAATTTTAAATTATTACTAGAGTATTATTCGCAGTGCCGTCAAAAAGGCCTAGTGCAGTCAAAATCTTGATTCTCCAGTGTTTTATAAATATTTCCACACTGTGAGGTTGGAAAAATACTGTGAAAATGATGACATTGCCCTTTTAGTGTAAGAGCGGTTTGAAAACGCCGCCTGAGATTTCAGCCTGTTCAGGTGGGATGGAGTTTTGGTCTTGCATGGCCAAAGACCAATAAGAAAGAGTTCCAAACCTCTCTGCCAATAACAGCTCATTTTCAGTATCCCCCCCCCCCCCCCCTCACTCAGACAACTCCCAGACAGCGTTAACAAGTTTTGTTTCTTTTTACCATTGTAATTGAAAACAACCACAGTAAGGTACTTAATTGTTAACCAGAAATGGTTTGATATTGAGATAAAAACGGCTGCAAACATTTAAAATGACTGAACAAATCATGATCAATACCAATACATTTTTCCTAAAGACAGAGTTGGATACCGGTCTACAGAATAAATTCAAAGAGGGAGGCTCAACTATGAATTGAGTTTCAGTAGTTCATCCCAATATCTTCGGGGAAGTAGGGGTGCATTCGAGTGGTGATATTAGTGCCCTGGAAAGCAGGTAAAAGGAAAACGCTTTCTACATATAGTTCATTTGCATATGCGTGTGGCATTTGGCTCATGGAGTTTATTTAAGTTCCCATTAAACTATGCATTGCATACTCGAAAAGTGCACACAAGATTAAGCTGTTAGTTTGCAGAGGAATAATGGGTGGTGAGCCCAGTAAATAGGTTATTAAACTTGGTTATCCAAGTAAATCAAGAGGCAACAGCAGATTAAATAATGCCTGAGCCAAAACACATTGTCAGGCCTATCCCATATGTAATCTGAATACATGTGAAAATTCACAACACAGTATTCTAAGATCAGATAAATGCCTATCATCGGCTTTCATTTAATTGCTAGTCTGGGCATTAAAGAATCTGGAGTTTGAATGCAGGTAAACCAATGAGATACCCAGACTTTGACGTCATGCCCCTAATACGTCCATATGATTATAAAAAAAATCAGTGTAGTTAAAATATTTGCCACTACTCCATTGTCACACTATATAGGAAAACAAACGTGATGGAATTTATCTTGGGCAAGATATTCTGACGTGACATCCTCTCCTTTTAACCTCACACCTATAAACCCAAGAACTACAAAGTGTTACTTTAATGGCATGCCTGAGGATCACATAGATTCAATACTTTTGTTTCTGTTCCAGAAACATGGCAATAACAATAAAAGGCAAGAGACAATAGTTTATTTTCCTCTTATAATCTTAAACATGTCCAGTGTCAGGTTTCAAGTGCTTGCTCCAGGGTACCCCTTTTTACAAGCAAATACGAGAATTCATCAGGTTTTTTTCTTGCATGACCCCGTTCTGATGTGCAACTACAGCTGGCTTGTGTCCAGATGGCCAAAAATGGCGGTGAGCTTCCTCTGAAAAATCATAATACACCTCCTACGAAATTACACTCCCCAATTCCTCATGACTTGGCCAAATAGAGCCGTACGTGTCCGAGCTCTTCCTGGTAAATAATGGGATGAAGAGGAAGTTGTTGTTGTGGAGACGTTCCTGAAAATGTTAGTTTTTCCAAGAACGTAAAAATAGATTATCCGGCTTTATGTTACAGTAACATCAAGAGATATTTAAAGGGTGTTTATAAATCCCCATTCCATGTGAATATGTAGTTCTTCTATTATCCGGCTTTATGTTACAGTAACATCAAGAGATATTTAAAGGGTGTTTATAAATCCCCATTCCATGTGAATATGTAGTTCTTCTATTATCCGGCTTTATGTTACAGTAACATCAAGAGATATTTAAAGGGTGTTTATAAATCCCCATTCCATGTGAATATGTAGTTCTTCCACTGCAGCAAGAAGACTTGTTTAAAATTCCAACACTTGTAAGGAAATTATCCCACTGTCTGTCTCGTGAGGGGTGTATGATAACGACAGCTCCTTTTCAAAGTCGTGTCCTCCAGTCAAAAAAAAATAAATACAATAATTGTATTGTAAAGTTAGGGAAATAAGAATTCAAATGCATTCTATAATTTATGTCTTTCCACAGTAACCCTAGCTTAGTGTGGCGGGTAGTTTTCCTGAGTGTGCACTGAGATCCGTCAAGACGTTCAGGTCAGGAGGTTTTGTTGGGACTAATTAACACTCTGATAACTCCTGTACAAGTAAAAACAATATATATAATATAATATAGCAAATAAGTCATATTTGGTATACGCCTAACGTTACAGAACTGCAGGGTATACAGTGCAATGATTTGGTAGTAGTAGCAATTCTACTGCATTGAGAATAACATCTTCAACCCATCAAGGTGGAAATGAAGCTGTCCTGAGAGTCTAATAGGGGTCAGAGCCATTACACTGAATGGACAAATTGCCCTGTCATTCATCTTAAATGAAATAAGTTATTTAATTTGACCTGTAGATGGTCCCTGTCTCCTCATCATGACCACTTTTTAAGTGGGAGGTCTCCACTGCCGACGATCCTTTGATAGAAAATAGTATTTTCTCCATTCAACCTGCCCCATTATCAATCAAGTGCAGGGATTAAATGAACCAGTTAGAATTTGCTACTATCATAAATGACATTGTGACCTGGGGAGGGGGGGGGGGGGGGGGGGGGGCAATTTCTTTATTTGCCTGTCCTCTGATTCATTTGAGCAGATATTAAACAATTCTATAAGCCATGAAAAGCCAAATTAAAAGGACACCATCCATACAACGGGATAATTCCCATCAGCAACATGAAGGGTTTATTACCTTCGAGTTTTATTACTATTGTCTTGTAATGCACTGAGGGAGACCACTGCCATAACCAAAGCCCTGAGGTGAAGTTGATACGTATTTAATCACAATGTCATCGATCACGACGGCTGGGCTGACTTAAATGCTTAAAGCACAGCTACAGCAAACTATTTAGGGCTCTTACACCACAATTACATAATTACCACCAGGTAATGACTGAGCTCAATAATGTTGTAAGAGATGAAGTAAACAAGCATCATAAATTCATGCCGTAGAAAATAAATGACCACACAATAGCATGAAAATACTGACTGTGCAAATAAAATAATATGAACACAACATGCAAACATTTCAAAGATTTTACTGAGTTACAGTTCATCTAAGGAAATCACTCAACTGAAATAAATTCATTAGACCCTAATCTATGAATTTCACATGACTGGGAATACAGACATGCATCTGTTGGTCACAAATACCTTAAAAAATGGGTAGGGGTGTGGATCAGAAAACCAGTCAGTATCTGGTGTGACCACCATTTGCCTCATCCAGGGCGACACATCTCCTTTGCATAGTTAATCAGGCTGTTGATTGAGGCATGTGGAATGTTGTCCCATTCCTCTTCAATGGCAGTGCGAAGTTGCTGGATATTGGCGGGAATTGGAACACACTGTCGTACACGTCGGTCCAGAGCATCCCAAACATGCTCAATGGGTGTCATGTCTGGTGAGTATGCAGGCTATGGAAGAACTGGGACATTTTCAGCTTCCAGGTATTGTGTACAGATCCTTGCGACATGGGTCTGTGCATTATCATGCTGAAACATGAAGATATTGAGGTGGATGAATGGCACAACAATGGGCCTCAGGATCTCGTCACGGTATCTCTGTGCATTCAAATTGCCATCGATAAAATGCAATTGTGTTCATTGTCCATAGCTTATGCCTGCCCATACCATAACCAAACCGCCACCATGGGGCACTGTTCACAACGCTGACATAAGAAAACTGCTCGCCCACACGATGCCATACATGTGGTCTGCGGTTGTGAGGCCAGCTGGACGTGCTTCCAAACTCTTTAAAAAGAGGTCGAAGGCGGCTTATGGTAGAGACATGAACATTCAATTCTCTAGCTTCTGGTGGACATTCCTTCAGTCAGTATGCCAACTGCATGCCCCATCAAAACTTGAGCCATAATGTTGTGTGACACATTTTAGAGTGGCCATTTTTTGTCCCCAGCACAAGGTGCACCTCTGTAATGATCATGCTGTTTAATCAGCTTCTTGATATACCACACCTGTCAGGTGGATGGCGAACCTTGGCAAAGGAGAAATGCTCACAAACAGGGATGTAAACAAATTTGTACACAACATTTTGTAGATATAAGCTTTTTGTGCATATGTAACATTTTTGGGATCTTTTATTTCAGCTCAGGAAATATGGGATCAACAATTTACACATTGCGTTTATATTTTTGTTTAGTATGCTTCCATTATATGATGATTCCTTTATGGGATGATTTTAAATTATTTAGATGACTGGGAGGTTCAGAATTACATGATCACTTGCCAAACAATATTTGGCAGCTCACTAAAGAACCTCACATGTGACTCTCTGTTTAAATAAAAGGTTAACTACAATAAATATAACATCCAAGTTAGACAATACAGTAAATCCTTAGCCAGGGTGGGCCAGGGTGGGTGGAGGCTTTGGTTTCAGCCAAGCAGTAACATACTTTTTACTATGGTCTTTTACCTTATCAGTATTTTGACAAAAAAAATATATGATATCTAGCAAGCGACATCAACATTTTATGTGCAAGTGCTTCCGCATGGTCGGCAGCTTTATCATCCCTGCCAGCTATAATCCATAAGGTGTTTAACGCATGTGTACCCTAATAATTGCATTTAATCCTATGCATTCACCAATAATTGTTACTAGCACTAGGAGGCGTGAGATGACCAGAGTACACACTTACAGCAGATGGACGGTACAGCTGAATAGTTTTAGAAATATTCTAAAACACACAAATTGCCATATTTTGAAAACCTTGGTCACTGTAACTTTATAACATTGAAATAGAAACTATTCTGCATCATTGTATGTCAACATCACCGGGTTGCTTCACTTCAACATGAGCTTATTTGAACCCGAGCACTTAGCAGGTATGACATCGGTTCTCTGTGTCCAAATATGATTCAGGACTTTAAATCAATCCTGACCTAAATCAACTGAAAAATAGAGCAACAAATAAGGGAACAGTGCATACCTGGAATAGTGATGAGCGATTAGGGCTTTTTGAGGTTGGTTCGGGATTAATGCTGTAACACAGAATATATATTTTTTAAGTCCCATGATGGTAGGTACTGCCCATTACTGCTTATCAGTTACTAACCATCATTTCTACCAAATGTTTTAATAAATATTTAAGTTGTTGTGTAGATTACATTTTTGGATTCGATTACTTTATTATTTCATCCCCAAGTCATCTCTATTGAGCTGCTGCCGGGGCTGTCTGACAAAATTGGCACCTTGTAGATCTTCAAAGTAAATAAGGTACACTTTTATTGCTTGTTTATTTCACCTTTATTTAACTAGGTAGGCCAGTTGAGGACAAGTTCTCATTTACATCTGCGACCTGGCCAAGATAAAGCAAAGCAGTGCGACAAAATCAACTACACAGAGTTACGCATAAACAAACGTACAGTCAATAACACAATAGAATAGAAAAATAGAAAAATCTATGTACAGTGTGTGCAAACGTGGAAGAGTAGAGAGGTATGCAATAAATAGGCCATAAAGGTGAAATAATTACAATTTAGCATTAATACTGGAGTGATAGATGTGCAGATGATGATGTGTAAATGAGCAAGAGGGTAAGTAATAATATGGGGATGAGGTAGTTGGGTGTGCTATTTACAGATTGGCTGTGTACAGGTACAGTGATCAGTAAGCTGCTCTGACAGCTGATGCTTAAAGTTAGAGAGGGAGATATAAGACTCCAGCTTCAGAGATTTTTGCAATTCGTTCTAGTCATTGGCAGCATAGAACTGGAAGGAAAGGCGACCAAAGGAAGTATTGGCTTTGGGGATGACCAGTGCAATATACCTGCTGGAGCGCGTGCTACGGGTGGGTGTGGCTATGGTGACCAGGGAGCTGAGATAAGGCGGGGCTTTACCTCGCAAAGACTTATAGATGACCTGGAGCCAGTGGGTTTGGCGATGGATATGTAGTGAGGGCCAGCCAACGAGAGCATACAGGTCACAGTGGTGGGTAGTATATGGGGCTTTGATGACAAAACAGTGATAGACTACATCCAGTTTGCTGAATAGAGTGTTGGGGGCTATTTTGTAAATAACATCGCTGAAGTCAAGGATCGGTAGGATAGTCCGTTTTAAGAGGGTATGTTTGGCAGCATGAGTGAAGGAGGAATTGTTGCGAAATAGGTCATGACTCCTGAATAGAAACTACCAATGTATTTTCAGGTAGTGATACCTCGTGAAGCAACAGCTGTTCTCTATATCTACTCACGATCGCAAATTCTTCTGTCTCTTCCATTGCAGGTGTAAAAGAAATCAACTGTACAAGTAGATGCACAATGGATTATGATCACTGTAGTTAATTACCTTTATTTGCTAAACTATGTTGGACATTGGCCTGTTGGAAACTACAACTCCCTACTACATTTCCAGGCTGGATCACAACCGGCTGTGAATGGGGCGGCGCCCAATTGGCCCAGCATCGTCGGGGTTAGGGTTTGGCTTGGGCAGGCCGTCATTGTGAATAAGAATTTTTTTTAACTGACTTGCCTAGTTAAATAAGGGAAGAAAAACTTTGCAAAGTTCAGGCTGGATCTGATTTATCTCTAGAGAAACTGTGCAATGTGGGCATTGAGCTCACCGGAAAAAAAACAGAACGAAATGGAATTCAAATAGTTGAAATGATGTTGGTCAATTAGTTGTTTGAAAACAGAAAAAGAACCAACATTTCGGTTAATCGCTCAGCACTAAACTGGAATAACTAATTAATTGATTGAATTGTGTCCTGTACATCTCACTGATTGCCTCCATGTCTATCTCTTTGAATAAAAAGCATCACCTTGTCTCGGTGTGATCAATCTTCTAGTCGATCAATCTTCTAGTTTTGTATTTGTTAGATTGCTCCTTCCCCGTTCATAGACGCTAACTACAGTTACCGCCTATTGATGAGGTATCTTTAGCGCTTATTGATGAAGGTATATTTTTCCTGGGGGACTTTTGTTAAGATCCCCTCACACTTGGTCTGAACGTGAACACCCATAGCTTGTGGAATGGTTTTGGAAACATAAGGAATGTATCTCTCATAACAGTGAGAAAAATACCCCGATAAATACATGCTTTTTTAAATGAATAAACACATTTAGAGGGTTAGTGTCGCACATGTCCATATCTCCATGTTACAGCACGTGTTTACGGAAGACAGATGGACGGTCAAGGCGACCACCTGCGCTAATTAGACATCTAGCATGCTCTGAACACCCGTGTGTAAAGGAACGCTGCCAGAAACGTAATTGAACTGAAAAATACTGTCAGCTTCAACTGTAATAAAGCTGGTTACAACAGTAAGTGTATATTTTGTATTTGTGAAATGATTTTGGTGTGATATATGAAAGTAAAGGGCTTTATGTTTTCTAGAACCGTATCACAATTGAGAATTAATTCACGTTTAGATATAGTTTTTGCCTGTCAGAGCCAGCCTACCTCTGAAAATAGCCAGGTCCTTGGACCTTAAGGAGTAACGGTAGGTTATCGTAGCTACATTGGGCTAGATTTCTCCCTGCCTTTTCAGGAACCCCCTAAAAGCTCACTCGGGCACCCATAGGACCTCTGGCTGAGACCCACTGGTGTAGCTCCAGGCCTATATAGTTAGCAGACCCCTGTTTAGAGAAATGTGCCTGTGACTAGCTACATGGCGTCGACCTCAGAGCCTGAGGTCACAGGGGTGTATTAGTCGCACATGGTATTTTACAACGTGTTTTTGTAAATGACAAATTCAGGTCGGTTTCCCCGTTACGTTTGGTTCCTAGGTTGTACAACCCTGGTTAAGTCTGGGCTACCTGTAAATCATTTTCACCAACCGTCTTCAAGTCCAAGGGCCAATAAACCAGAACAAGGCACCGACTTACTGGTAGACCCCTTCCAGCGAGCTAACGTTAGCTGGCTAGGTAGCATGGTTGGTGACTTACCAATTTCACAGCTAATTTCTTTTGGATGGGAAGAAACAAGCACACTTTTGAGAATACACAATAAGGGATTTTAAGTAAATCTAGCAAGGTTTCTAATATTATATAGTGACAGTGTTGTTTGCTTAGCTAGTTAGCTACATTTATGAAAGTAATAAAGGCAATGTTGTAGGCCTAGCTAGCCATCTGTTATTTAAATGTAATCAGCCGCTCGCACACAGCCAGGCCAGCGCGCGAGAAAAACAAACAAAACTGGACATCATTTGGACCTGTGTTCTGACACCTGAATGCACAGCACACATATCTACAAAAAGCACATTTCTGAAATGTATCATCTTAATATTAAATTTGCAACCTAATCATAACCACACTGCTAAATCTAACCTTAAATTAAGAGTTTTGACAATTTTGACTTTGTAGCTGTGGAATCTGACTGTGGCTACAGAAGCTAGTGGAAACCCGACCGGTGATTGGGTGCATGCCAGATATGTGACTGCACATTATTTTACCTGTGCAAAGGGAAGGAAACACTTACGTTACTCACTCTCCAACCAAAGTGCATGTTTTGAGAATCAAACTGAAGCGAAGAGCTAATTTAGCAACACTTTGAGGATAGCGGAAGTTAATAAAAGTGCTTATTTATGAACCATGAAAACAGCCCCAGACCATTATTCCTCCTCCACCAAACTTTACAGTTGGCACTATGCATTGGACCTGGTAGCATTCTCCTGGCATCCGCCAAACCCAGATTCCTCCGTCAGACTGCCAGACGCTGAAGCTTGATTCACCACTCCAGAGAACGCGTTTCCACTGATACATAGTCCAATGGCGGCGAGGTTTACACCACTCCAACCGACGCTTGGCATTGCTCATGGTGATCTCATGGTGGCTTGTGTGCAGCTGTCTGGCCATGGAAACCCATTTCATGAAGCTCCCGACAAACAGTTCTTGTGCTGGTTGCTTCCAGAGGCAGTTTGGAACTCTGTGTTGCAACCGAGGACACTCAGCACTTGGCGGTCCCGTTCTGAGCTTGTGTGGCCTACCACTTCACAGCTGAGCAGTTGTTGCTCCTAGACGTTTCCTCTTCACAATAACAGCACTTCCAGTTGACTGGGGTAGCTCTAGCAGGGCAGGAAGTTGACGAACTGGCTTGTTGGAATGGTGGCATTCTATGACGGTGCCACGTTGAAAGTCACTGAGCTCTTCAGTAAGGCCATTCTACTGCCAACTGTTGGAGACAGTTGGGAAATCTGAGCATCAGTCCAATCCAAGCAGTCCATGGCGCTTCATTTCCACAGACCTGTAAGTCATCATCTACTATCATAGTGTAAAGTCAAATTGAAACCAGAGACTACATTTTATATAGTATCTATACATTTGAGTCCAATTTTTTCTGACAGGAGAAATGTTTTCATTGAAATATTCTCAAATCTGCATGAAAAAAAATGGCATTTTCCCAAAAGAGGTGTATTTCCAAACTGACTTGTTGCAGATGTATAACTATTGGTCATGACGTAATGCACTTAAAAAGCACTAGTTGTATAACTTTTCATTTACCAAATACATAAAAAACTAAACTTCTGTGTTTCCATCCTATTTTTAAAAAATCTCTGTTGACGGTTTTTGGACAATGTCTAAGATAAACAGCAAATATGCCCACTCTACAGTGCGGAGGGTACATGCTGAGGGTATAGATAAGAGTGGGATCATTTTTATTTGCCAATTGGCAGCCAAGCACTGATCATCATGTCGCCACAATACAAATAAAGATCCTCGACAGTTATTGGAAAGGAGCATCGAGCTCACCACCCTGCACTATCACCACCCTGCTGTCACGGTCGTTGTAACGAGGAGACCAAGGCGCAGCGTGATGAGAATACATTCCTCTTTATTAAAGGAAGACCACTTAAACAAACTAACAAAAACAACCGTGACGCTATAAACACTAGTGCTGACATAGACAATAACCCACAGATAAACAAAGGAATATGGCTACCTAAATATGGTTCCCAATCAGAGACAACAGTAAACAGCTGCCTCTGATTGAGAACCAATCTAGGCAACCATAGACATGTAAACCCCTAGACTAGTAAAACCCCAAGACATACAAAACCCCTAGACATATGAAAAGCCCGAGAGAATACAAAAACCAAACACACCACCCTTGTCACACCCTGACCAAACCAAATGTTAAAGAAAACAAAGATAACTAAGGTCAGGGCGTGACACCTGTGAAGTTCATCATAACCTCATCTGTAGCCTAATCAACTGAGCATGCTTTTCCAAATCTCAGTGGGAGGACCACACAACATAACATCGCTTGACTGCAAGTTTACTTCGACATGATGGTTATTTTGTCAATATTTGCACAAAAGCGTTTCCAGTGCAGTTGTTGCATCTATGATTAAAAAATGATTTAACCTTTTCTAGTGCATTTTGTTTTGTCGACATCAAGAAAGTTTACTGACAAATTAGCTGTTTTCATCAGGTTACATTTTTGTCCTCTCATAAACAGTCTGGATGGAAACCTGTTTACTGTGTTTATACTGTCTAATACTCTTCAATTTAGCATTTGGGAACCCACAGTGATGCACATTTTGTTATAGCCCAGGACATATACACCAGATTCAACTAAAACTAAGTACATCAGGGATGCTGATGTCGGGCAAAAACTTAATGTCGAGCCATGTAAGGTACCCAGGAGTAGGGTTGAAGAACAGTCCATTCCTTTACTCTGGTTGATGAAGTGAGGCAGGAGTAGACAATTCTGAGACTGCTGCAGCTAGTAGCGTTTCCTATGCTGGACAATCTGTTGGAAGGTAGAGAGGCCTCTCTCTCCTCACTTGATGTACACCAGCAACTACCTGGACAATGAGACCCTGAGGGCCTTCAAGGAATCACAGTATGTTGTGTGATTTTTTTTATCGGTCTTAATTTAATATCTTATATGAATATTTCGACCATAATTGAAGATCTCATACAGGCCTACAGAGTACAATATTCCTGTTGGTGAGGTCAACAGTTTTTTCAGTGGCACAAAATTGTATGTTTTCTTCTGTGGAACGGAGGATAATTGGCTTTCAGCAGCATTGGTCTGTCTGGAGTACCTGCCTGACCAGCAGGTGGTGGAGGTGAGTCGTGAGCTGCCCAGGTGTCCAGGTGCTGTTTTGTTGGCCAGGGCCAGCACCATTGCTCAGGCAAACAATGGTCCAAACTGATGCTGTATGAAGCACTGGTGAATACTACGGCCGGCCCGACCGCTCGCCCCTGCTCGCCAATCACATGTCCGACATATACATTGGGGTTACCGGACTTCTAGGTGACCACTTCATATGACTTCGGTCAAGATGGCACCTTTTCTATTACCAGCTAGTTGTAATGCTGCATTAAAGGGGCAATATGCGGTTGCTACATAATTTTTTTAAATAAAAAATATAAAAAATTATATGCAGACATTTATTCTTAAAAAATATTACTTACCAATGTGTCATGAGCTTAGTTCAACTGTCTAACCCCATCAGAACCCAAAATATAAGCTTGTTTTACTCCATTGTTTGTAAACAATGTCATTGTAAACTAAACACATTGTAACTTCAAAGCTATCATTTTGATCTCACGGATGGTCAGTCCCTGCATCCATATACCCGTCTATGAATTTGGTTACATTTTTCCAGTCCCACCCCTAAGCTGTTTACCCAAAACTGTGGTGGTGTGACTGCTTTGTTGTTGTTTGAACTGCAGATTCAGTTAATGCAAAGTTCGATAAAGCTCTGGAGGCATTGCAGTTGTGTTTGAAGCATCTGCACCCTTGTAAGTGAAGCGGGAGGAGCTGTGCACATTGTTGGGCTTCATGGCTGTGGCTACAGACCCACTGGAAATCAAGCTAGACAAAGAGCTGAGACCGTAAGAGTAATGCCCTGCTGGTAATCTATGAACGTTTGAACATCTTGGCCATGTACTGTTATAATCTCCACCCGGCACAGCCAGAAGAGGACTGGCCACCCCTCAGAGCCTGGTTCCTCTCTAGGTCTCTTCCTAGGTTCCTGCCTTCCTAGGGAGTTTTTCCTAGCCTTGATTGATTGATTGATTGATTGATTGACTGATTGATAATGCACATGGGTCAGTTACTGTTTCTGTAGGGAGTCAGAGCATTCTAATTCAGACCTTGATTAACCAGAATATATTCTGTTTCAAATTATGTTGGAATTACTATCGTCATTATATGGTCTCATTTTCAGATTGAGAACAAAATGGTTATGAAGATAGCTTTTTCCAGAGCCATTATCCTCAGCAAATTTGCTAGCCAACGAGAAAGTGAACCTTCTGGGGCTGTTCATGCCGGACAATCATCATTATATTTTTAAGGTGTTCTTGTTTTGTAGACAGAGCAGGGACTGATTTATTTGGGTCCTTGAAAAGCTATATGAATGTTTCATTAACATTGTATGTTGTGAGAATTTCTCATGAACATGCGTTCATTACATCATTACATTTGACACATGGCTTAATTGAAAAAACGTCTGTTTCAGATACCAGAATCTTTGCACAAGCTGGTCAGAGACAAACTCGCCAGAGTTGTGCACGGGAAACAACCAGAGGTGAAATATATATCTGGCCGTAGTCTTTGTGGAGAGTGCTCTGACTCAGATGTCTCACATTTTGCTCGCTTTGTTATCCTTAGGCTCCACCTTCTGTCAGCAAGCCTCAACAAAGGCTTATTATACTCAAAGAAGGACTATATTCAAAGAAGGACTATACTCAAAGAACAACAAATGAAGAGCTGTTTGCATTACGGAAGAACAAGCTTTTCACTACACCTGCAATAACATCTGCTAAAAACGTGTATGTGAGAAATGAAATTTGATTTGATGAAGGGCCAAATCAGAGGAGGCTGGTGGGGGGGGGGGCTTTAGGAGGAAGGGCTTCTTGTAATGGCTGGAATTGAATAAATTGAACAGTTTGCATATGTTTGATGTGTTTGATACCGTTCCATTGATTCCATTCCAGTCCTTGCAATGAACCCATCCAACTAGAACTCCTCCCACTCAGGACCGCCTCAAGCCTTTTGGGGGGCCTATGCGAGATTTGACGGTGGAGAGAAACATTTATGTTTTAAAGTTGATTTCCTGCAATTCTATACATTTTGCCATGTGGCGCAGAGAAAATGTTGCAGGTCAGGGCCTCTGGGCGGGTGCCATGCATGCTCGATTGGTATTCGACTGTGATTAAATTCCATCAGATAAAAAATGTCATGACATGCCTGATGGAAACAGAACATTTGACGGTAAACTTTCCAAATGTAGACAAAACTAAATACGCTAGTGAAGGTGGCCTCTTTTTGTCTGCAAAATTAATTATGAGAGAAATGTCGGTGGAAATGCTTTTATGCGAAAATATTTATATAATAACCCTCATATCGAAGTAAACTTGGAGTCACGCGATGACATGTTCTGTGACCCTCCAACTATGATTCGTTAGGAAATCATGCACTTTATTCGGCAACAAATGAAATAAGTTATGATGAGCTTCACAGGGTGGTGAAGTGCCAGGTGATGAGCTTGATGCTCCTTTCCAATAATTATCGAGGGTCTTATGCTGGTGACGTGATGACGATCGATGCTTGGCTACCGTTTGACAAATAAAAATATCTTGCTCTTTTGTCCATAATAATATTATCATGTATAGTGCATTCTGAAAGTATTCAGACCCCTTAACATTTTCCACATTTTGTTACGTTTCTAAAACAGATGACATAAAAAAGGTCTCTCATCAATTTACACACAATACCCTATAATGACAAAGTCAGAACAGGTTTTTAGAAACTTTAGCAAATGTATAAAAAAAGAAAAAAAAGAAATACCTTATAGACTCAAAATTCAGCTCAGGTGCATCCTGTTTCCATTGATCATACTTGAGATGTTTCTACAACTTGATTGGAGTCCACTTGTGGTAAATTCAATTGATTGGACATGATTTGAAAAAGGCACGCCTGTCTACATAAGGTCCCACAGTTGACAGTGCATGTCAGAGCAAAAACCAAGCCATGAGGTCAAAAGAATTGTCCGTAGAGCTCCGAGACAGGATTGGGTCGAGGCACAGATCTCGGGAAGGGTACCCAAGAACACAGTGGCCTCCATTATTATCAAATGGAAGAAGTTTGGAACCACCAAGACTCTTCCTAGAGCTGGCCACCCGGCCAAACTGAACAATCAGGGGAGAAGGGCCATAGTCAGGGAGGTGACCAAGAACCCGATGGTCACCCTGACAGTGCTCCAGAGTTCCTCTGTGGAGATGGGAGAACCTTCTAGAAGGACGACCATCCCTGAAGCACTCCACCAATCAGGCCTTTATGGTAGTGGGCAGACGGAAGACACTCCTCAGTAAAAGGCATATGACAGCCCGCTTGGAGTTTGTCAAAGGAACCCAAAGGACTCAGACCATGAGAAACACGTCTCTGGTCTTATGAAACCAAGATTGAACTCTTTGGCCTGAATGCCAAGCATCATGTCTAGAGGAAACCTGGCACCATACCTACGGGGAAGCATGGTGGCGGTATCAAAGACTAGTCAAGATCGAGGAAAATATGAACAGAGTAAAGTACAGAGAGATCCTTGATGAAAACCTGCTCCAGAGCGCTCAGGAGTGGCTTCGGGACAAGTCTCTGACTGTCCTTGACTGGGCCAGCCAGAGCCCGGACAAACCCAATCGAACATCTCTGGAGAGACCTGACAATAGCTGGGCAGCAACGCTTCCCATCCAACCTGACAGAGCTTGAGAGGATTTGCAGAATAGAATAGGAGAAACTCCCCAAATACAGGTGTGGCAAACTTGTGGCATCATACCCAAGAAGACTCAAGGCTGCAGTCACTGCCAAAGGTGCTTCAACAAAGTACTGAGTAAAGGTTCGGAATACTTATGCAAATGTGATACTTCAGTCTTTTTCTATTTGTTTTTATACATTTGCAAACATTTCTGGGATATTATGGGGTATAGTGTGTAGATTGATGAGGGAAAAAAACTATTTAATCCATTTTAGAATAAGGCTGTTACGTAACAAAATCTGGAAAGGGGTCTGAATACTTTCCGAATGCACTGTATGTCCTTTGCATAGAGTAGATCAGGCTGTTGATTGTGACCTGTGGAATGTTGTCCCACTAGTCTTCAATGGCTGTGTAAAGTTGATGGATATTGGCGGGAACTGGAACATGGTGTCATACACATTGATCCAGAGCATCCCAAACATGCTCAATGGGTGACATATCTTGTGAGTATGCAGGCCATGGAATAACTGGGACATTTTCAGCGTCCAGGAATTGCGTACAGATCCTTGTGACATGGGGCCTTGCATTATCATTCTGAAACATGAGGTGATGGCGGCGGATGAATGGCAGGACAATGGGCATCAGGATCTCATCATGGTATCTCTGTGCATTCAAATTGCCATAGATAAAACACAATTCTGTTCTTTGTCAGTAGCTTATCCCTGCCCATACCATAACAGCACCACCACCGGGGGGCAATGTTGATGCTCACCTTCGATGGCTACTGGCCACACAACGCCATCTGCGTTGTCATCTGCCCGTTACAGTTGAAACCGGCATTCATCTTTGAAGAGCACACATTTCCAGCGTGCCAGTAGCCATCGAAGGTGAGCATTTGCTCACTGAAGTCTGTTATGACGCCTAACTGCAGTCTGGTCAAGACCCTGGTGAGGACTATGAGCACGCAGATGAGCTTCCCTGAGACGGTTTCTGACAGTTTGTGACGGAATTCTTCGGTTGTGCATAGGGCAGTTGGGGTGACCATTTTACCGTCACATCGGCAGTCATTAGTCATGACCGCAGTAAAATTCCACATGACCTTGAGTCACGTAATCTCCTCTTATGCACTCTGGACATGCTTTGGTTGTACCCAACTCATGACCTGAGCTAATGGCCTGGTACTCAGAGCTCTATTGTCCATCTAACCACTCTGACATCAATGCAAATGGGATCAAAAATCACATCCAACACTTATCAAAACAGTATCCTGCTTTTAAAACTCATTTTGCTGTGATGATCAATTTGAAGAAAGAAGTTCAATATTGTGGATGTTGTTTCATAGCCTAACACAACGAAATGGACAGGGGATTTAAAAAAATATATTTTCATAATTAATTGGGTGGCACATTAGCTTTAGCTACACAGAATTTCTCACCACCATGCATTTCCATCTCCTCCTCTCTCCCCTTTATTCCTTTATAGAGCGTGCAGAAGGGCTGTCAACTGTTTAGTGAAATATGTTTCGTTGCGAAAACATGTTACCGTCGATGTTCCCAAACAGACTTCACTTGGTTTCCCAAATTAAGCACTGGGTAGCTCCAGGAACAGGGTTGGAGAGCCCATGGCATACTGAGTTTCAGCAGCATACCACCCTGCGGCCCACTGATGGCTTGCCTCTGAAGCTAAGCAAGGTTGGTCCTGGTCAGTCACTCCCTGGATGGGACACCAGATGCTGCTGGAAGTTAAAAAAAAATATATATATATAAATTCCACACGGTAGTGATTGGGGACATTGCCCTGTGTAGGGTGCTGTCTTTCAGATGGGACGTTAAATGGTTGTCTTGACTCTCTGTGGTCACTAAAGATCCCATGATACTTATCGTAAGAGTAGGGGTGAAATGCCACGTTCAAAACAACTGGGAACTCAAAAAAATACAAGGTCAAATCATGACGTCAGTGATATTCAGGTCGGAAAGTCAGAGCTCTAGAAAGAAGAAGAAGTTCCCGAGTTGGTTGACAATTCAAATAGATTTTTACCAGTCGGAGCTAGTTTTTTTCTGAGTTCCCAGTTGTTTTGAAAACACTGAAGTCTGAGATTTATTTTTGAGCGTATGGAACATTTCTGGGATCTTTTACTTCAGCTCATGAAACATGGGACCAACACTTGACATGTTGCGTTCATAATTTGATTCAGTGTATATTTAATAATTTTGGTCGGGGGCCACCTAGCGGCCGGGGTTCCTAAGCGACCGATTATGCCTGGAATCGGCCCTGCACCCACCATCCTTCACTGATCCAAAGTACTCTGCCAAAGAGAAGAAATGCATCCTTTATATGATCACACTTTGTACATGTTTGTATAGGCCTAGGATAAACTTTGTAAACATCCATTATGAATTGCATTTAAATAATCCACGTTTTTTAATGCATGGAGATGGATGGTATTTGAATTTAACTCGAGTGGGAGAACTCTGCTTGCATCAGTCTTATTTTACTTTAAGTTTCCGTGTTTTTGTGTTGAGGGACACATTGCAGTCATAAACATTGTAGCCATCTTCCATCTGATAATTTATTTAGCAGGGACCTCACGACGAGTTCGACGTCACTTTGGCCCAACCCACTGCCGGAAGACTTCTCTTCATTTTCACCAGAGATCAACAACGCATTTAGCTAGCAATGTAACTTCCTTCACCATGCCAGAAGTACACTTTGATTAGGTAACCAAATTGATTCTAATTCTTTTACATGTAACATTAGCTAGCCTGGCTTCGATTCAACCAAGATAGTTTTTACATTGTGCTGTAAAAAAAACTATTGGTTGCACTGAAGCTATAGTTAGCCTAGCAGCCAGCTGATGAAAGTCAGGCAGTAGGTAACGAATCGCTTTGTCACACGTTATTGTTTTGTTGTCAGCCAGCAGAGAGACGACTACTCCATCACTCGACTGTCCATTCACTTCAGGTCTGGCAAAAGTCGGACCGAAGAAATCTACCCTGCAAGCTAGCTAACCACAGTATACGGTATGTTGCTCACAATAATATAGTGTTTTTGCTTGCTAGCTCATGACGTAAATTAGGCTGTCTCTGCTGTCGAGGTGTAAGGACTCGGTGATGTCATTGAAATCACACTATTGGTTTAGCCTTGACAGAACTGTGCATCATTTGTTATGCGCCAGTGATCTTATGACCAAACGCCACAGAGCTCTGATTGTTTTTGTTTGCAATCACACCATTAGGATGGTGCGATGTCCTGGCTTCCTTAGGTTGTCTTAATTAATGCTTGTGTTGGCGTCAGGTTGTCTTAACATCAGCATGTTACCATGGTTACTCCATGCTATCAGTCTGAAAGACGTCGCTGTAAAAATAAAAATTAACGCAGTAGTCTGTCTCTACAAGCCAGAATGTTGAATACGGTGATATTTAAACGTACTTTATCGGTTGTCCGTGCTGTTGGTCCTTTTGGAGGTAGGAGATAGGCTAACCACAGGAAAGTGTTGTTTACCCGAGTTTTTGCGGCGCCGTTAGGTTCTGTTGCTTGCTTGTGTTTTCCATCTCCTGATGCATTTCACGTGGTGCACAGTATGTAAACAATAGCCGAATGTAACCAAATGTTCTCGACCAAAGCTCTTCCCTTGCAATCAGCTGATTGTGTGGGAATTTGCCGGATGATTGTGTGGGACACCTTTTGGTCTGTGCTTTGGTTAAACTCGGCTATTGTTGACATATTGTGCAAATCGCGTGTGAATTGCGGCAGCATTGAAAATACAAACCGATTTACAGGCCATGTACTGAAAGTAGTGTTAACAACACTACTCTGTGGCTATTTTGGCTCAGATGACCTCCTACATAAGGACAAAATCTGCGGACCACGTGTGAAGTATGTTCAAGGGAAGTTTATTCTACAGTCTGACTTGTGATGGGACTGTACACAAAAAGTGAGCCTACGCGTTAGAGACGAGAGAGGAGTCTTCCACTCTCTGATTCGTAGAGGCGGGTGGTCAGCCATCACACAACGGAAAGTATTCGAATATGTTTCTTATCCTAATTTATCCCAACTTAAATTTTTCAGTCCCGGGACTCAAGTGAGAGGAGCAACATGCCCAAGGACTCCGACAAACCTGGGGGTGGAGAGGACAGAACTGACTCCTCTGAACAGTCCCATAGTAAGAGAGTCTGGAGAGGCACACCTAGTCCTCACAGAGGGAACACCCCACAATGTGAGTAGCACCTACAGGGTGGGAACTAGATGGTATACAGTTTCAAACATAATTTACTTTTTGTATGTAGCAGGTTAGGAAATGTGGGTTAAGGTTAGGACAATGGTTAGGTTTAGGGTTAAAATAAAAAAAATCTCCCTGAAACCACAAAAAAACATGATTTTGACAATTTATGTGTCTAGCTACAACCCAGCTTCCTTAATGGTTCAAAAGCAGGTGTACTATTTGAAGGCTTGAAGTCTAAAACTAAAATATGTAATTTAAGTATAAGTTGGTCCACATCCCTTTTTAGAGCTACTTAACCTGTTGCCATTGCTCCCCTGTTTCACAGCCAGCCCACCAAGATTTGTGTCAGCGGAGGAGCTCATGGAGACGGCGAAAGGTGTGACCAACATGGCCCTGGCCCATGAGATCGTAGTGAATACTGACTTCCAGGTGAAGCCCTCAGAGCCAGCAGAAGGAAGGTGAGCTCAATGGGTAGTCTTATAGAAGTGGCTGTCACTATGTATTCTGATTGCTGTGCCATGCACAATTATAAGACCTGATGTACTGATGCTATCATCCACAATTTTGTAAATATACTGTTTTTTGCATTTTGAATTGCCATTTAAGTGTTTATTCTTGCTATGCTCCCAGTTTGGAAAAAAGGGTGAAGGATATTATGCATAAAGCATTCTGGGACGTTCTGGAGGGACAACTGAGTGAGAACCCGCCATCATATAATCACGCCATCAAACTTCTTGCTGAGATCAAAGAGGTAAGACAGCTGTTGCCAGGCCATAGATGCAGTAAAGAGGTCTACGGACCGCAGACCGTGGGGGATAGAAGAATGACGCCTGATTGGCATACATTCAACAATTCTGATCGAACAAAGTAAATATTCGTCAAGTCCGTCACGATTAATGTACGGTATCAGGCCCAAAGGGTGGTTGCTAAAGTCCTATTTGAATATATCTTCGCTGCATAACATTTAGTAGTGCCTTTTCAGGTTTAGAAAAAGTGACTACTAAATGCTAACTCCAGTTCGTATGAGCTGGTAGCATAGCTAGCATGGAGAGGTCATAGGGTGGTTTTCAAAGTCGTTTTTTAACTGTAACTGCAGTTGATTGGTGACAATGACATGAATATGTTTTGGGGTTGAAGGCCATACAAGCATCAGATTTTTACCTCAAGTGCGAAATTCACGTACAGTATAAACAATAGCCTAAATGTAGGCAAATTTGGCTGGAGTGCAATGAGGAGATTCGTGATCTTCCCCCCCCACGGCATCTTTCCCCCACATGTTTCCATATTTCCTATTCTTATTTCTCGTTTTTTTTTTTTCTTCTAGTAATACATTGTTTTTGATTGTTGGGTTTTGAGTTTTCAAGAAAGGCATTTCACTGTACCTGTGCATGTGACATTACATCTTGAAACTTGTTTTGGTCGAATTCCATTGACCTCTTTACCGCATCAATGTTTTATCATTCAGAAGAGCAATTTTCATTAAACGGTCACTTTCTCTACCATTATAGACTCTGCTGTCCTTTCTGCTTCCGGGTCATGGTCGGTTGAGGGGGCGAATTGAGGAGGTGCTAGACCTCTCTCTGATCCAGCAGCAGGCAGAGAACGGAGCTCTGGACATCAGTAAGGTGGTTGAGTTTGTCATTGGTATGATGGGTTCACTCTGCGCTCCGAGCCGGGACGAGGAAATCAGGAAGCTTCGGGAAATCACAGATCTTGTGCCTTTATTAAAGTAAATTGGCAGTCATTTCATTTTAGTGCTGTAATGGGGTTATGTTTTGAATGGTATGTTAACGTGACACAATTGATGTCTCCCTCTTTTTGTCATTCTAACATACGGCCTTATTTTGCTAAGATTTGTGCTTGGAATGTCTTCATCCCTGTCACTACTTTAAAATTGTCATACTCTCTCTCATAGGGCGATATTTCCAGTGATGGATAAAATGAAACTTGATATGGCCAATTTTGCAGTCAGCAGTATTCGACCCCACCTCCTGCAGCAATCCGTTGAGTACGAACGGAAGAAATTCCAGGAGTTTGTTGAAAAACAACCCAGTAAGGAGGACATCATTATTTATTTATTTATTTATTTTATTTTACCTTTATTTAACCAGGTAGGCAAGTTGAGAACAAGTTCTCATTTACAATTGCGACCTGGCCAAGATAAAGCAAAGCAGTTCGACAGATACAACGACACAGAGTTACACATGGAGTAAAACAAACATACAGTCAATAATACAGTATAAACAAGTCTATATACAATGTGAGCAAATGAGGTGAGAAGGGAGGTAAAGGCAAAAAAGGCCATGGTGGCAAGGTAAATACAATATACAGTGCCTTGCGAAAGTATTCGGCCCCCTTGAACTTTGCGACCTTTTGCCACATTTCAGGCTTCAAACATAAAGATATAAAACTGTATTTTTTTGTGAAGAATCAACAACAAGTGGGACACAATCATGAAGTGGAATGACATTTATTGGAAATTTCAAACTTTTTTAACAAATCAAAAACTGAAAAATTGGGCGTGCAAAATTATTCAGCCCCTTTACTTTCAGTGCAGCAAACTCTCTCCAGAAGTTCAGTGAGGATCTCTGAATGATCCAATGTTGACCTAAATGACTAATGATGATAAATACAATCCACCTGTGTGTAATCAAGTCTCCGTATAAATGTACCTGCACTGTGATAGTCTCAGAGGTCCGTTAAAAGCGCAGAGAGCATCATGAAGAACAAGGAACACACCAGGCAGGTCCGAGATACTGTTGTGAAGAAGTTTAAAGCCGGATTTGGATACAAAAAGATTTCGCAAGCTTTAAACATCCCAAGGAGCACTGTGCAAGCGATAATATTGAAATGGAAGGAGTATCAGACCACTGCAAATCTACCAAGACCTGGCCGTCCCTCTAAACTTTCAGCTCATACAAGGAGAAGACTGATCAGAGATGCAGCCAAGAGGCCCATGATCACTCTGGATGAACTGCAGAGATCTACAGCTGAGGTGGGAGACTCTGTCCATAGGACAACAATCAGTCGTATATTGCACAAATCTGGCCTTTATGGAAGAGTGGCAAGAAGAAAGCCATTTCTTAAAGATATCCATAAAAAGTGTTGTTTAAAGTTTGCCACAAGCCACCTGGGAGACACACCAAACATGTGGAAGAAGGTGCTCTGGTCAGATGAAACCAAAATGTAACTTTTTTGGCAACAATGCAAAACGTTATGTTTGGCGTAAAAGCAACACAGCTGAACACACCATCCCCACTGTAAAACATGGTGGTGGCAGCATCATGGTTTGGGCCTGCTTTTCTTCAGCAGGGACATGGAAGATTGTTAAAATTGATGGGAAGATGGATGGAGCCAAATACAGGACCATTCTGGAAGAAAACCTGATGGAGTCTGCAAAAGACCTGAGACTGGGACGGAGATTTGTCTTCCAACAAGACAATGATCCAAAACATAAAGCAAAATCTACAATGGAATGGTTCAAAAATAAACATATCCAGGTGTTAGAATGGCCAAGTCAAAGTCCAGACCTGAATCCAATCGAGAATCTGTGGAAAGAACTGAAAACTGCTGTTCACAAATGCTCTCCATCCAACCTCACTGAGCTCGAGCTGTTTTGCAAGGAGGAATGGGAAAAAATTTCAGTCTCTCGATGTGCAAAACTGATAGAGACATACCCCAAGCGACTTACAGCTGTAATCGCAGCAAAAGGTGGCGCTACAAATGATTAACTTAAGGGGGCTGAATAATTTTGCACGCCCAATTTTTCAGTTTTTGATTTGTTAAAAAAGTTTGAAATATCCAATAAATGTCGTTCCACTTCATGATTGTGTCCCACTTGTTGTTGATTCTTCACAAAAAAATACAGTTTTATATCTTTATGTTTGAAGCCTGAAATGTGGCAAAAGGTCGCAAAGTTCAAGGGGGCCGAATACTTTCGCAAGGCACTGTAGCAAGTAAAACACTGGAATGGTAGTTTTGCAATGGAAGAATGTGCAAAGTAGAAATAAAAATAATGGGGTGCAAAGGAGCAAAATAAATTAAATAAATTAAATACAGTTGGGAAAGAGGTAGTTGTTTGGGCTAAATTATAGGTGGGCCATGTA